>NW_026855333.1:0-181523 GCF_026571515.1 Ruditapes philippinarum
ACAAAGATATTCCTGTGTAGTTTGGTTAATATCAATTCATTGGTTTCAATAGGAGTCATGGACAATGACAGATGATGGAAGACGGACATCATGCTCACAAAGAAGCTTACCTTAGCACTTTTTGTGCTCAGATGAGCTAAATCATTAATAATCAACATCACCTGATTGGTCAGAAGACTCCTGTTTATCTAATTTCATGCCTGTACCAGTTTCAGACCAGTTTACCAAATTTTGCAAGATCTTCTCTGTTTCTAAAAATAACACAAAAATAACAACTATTGCCATGATTCCATAACTATCTCCTGCGCACTTGTCTTTAATTTATAATGTTTTCTGCCAAAATAAAGAAATTGATGATCAATGATCACATGATGGAAACAAAATGTATAAAGAAATGATGATCAATGATCACATGATGGAAACAAATGTATACAGAAATTGATGATCAATGATCACATGATGGAAAAACAAATGTATAAAGAAATTTGATGATCAATGATCAATGATGGAAACAAATGTTTAAAGAAAATTGATGATCAATGATCACATGATGGAAACAATTTATAACAGAAATTGAATGATCAATGATCACATGATGGAAACAAATGTATACAGAAATTGATGATCAATGATCACATGATGGAAACAAATGTATAAAGAAATTGATGATCAATGATCACATGATGGAAACAAATGTATAAAGAAATTGATGATCAATGATCACATGATGGAAACAAATTTATTATATACCTATAAATTTTCTCGCTAAAATACACGCAAATATTGAAGCGCAAATACGCTTCAGCGGATAGAAATTTCCGTATTATGTTAGTGACAAATACGGGTACCATATATGGAAGTGCCGGACTTATTTTTGACGTTTTGGTTCCGATCTTAAGCCTTGTATAACGTTGCATTTGGAAACGGGAACCAAATTAATTAAAGGCGTGGCCAGTTTGCAAGAATTACGTATTCATCCGTCAGTCATGAATTTATTTTCTTGACAAATGCATTTCATTTCTGAATAAAACGAAAAGGTATATAATAAAAGGAAAATTATGTTATAGTAGCTTTCTGAGACTATGTATTTTTCTACTCGCAACGTTGGAAAATTGATATCTCGCTCGACCTTCGGTCTTGCGAGATATCAATTTTCCACCGCTGCTCGTAGAAAAATACAAAGCATCAGAAAGCTACTACAACATAATATTCCGTATGTATACAGAAATTGTATCACATTACCTTGCCACTTTCGTGACTCCATAAAAATGGTATTGCATGACTGTGCATGTATTTGATGTGACCTCATTTGCATAATGCAAACATTGTGTAAAGTTTGAATAAATGTTACTATAGCACAGTAATCAAAACGTGATTATTTTCTCATGTTCACTGTGTTCTTATTTTTATTTGCTTTGTGATAAAATAAAATATTATTCTTTGTGTAAGTTCATTACTAAAATTTATTGATCTCATTGAATAAAATAATGTAAAGCTTGCATAATTATTTTTTTCAACTCATTGACATTCAATACATTCAGTATAGAACCTATACTCATTCAGTATCATCTATATGTTTATTTAATTAAAAATTCTGAATCACCACATTTCTTAATAACTTCCATGGCAAACATTTTAAATATTTCAAATATTCATACTTCAAAATTCAAAGCCCTAGACATTGGAAGACATTATTTTGGAATTTAAATACAGAATTACCCGCAAGGTAATCAATTAAATATGCTACAGTGGTCAAAATGAAACTAGAAGTGACTCTCAAGACAGTGTACTGAACTATAGAACAGCATGATTGAAAGTGGCAACAGTGAAGGGCAGAGATATACCTGCAGACAAGTTCCCAGGACTCCGAGTCAACATCATCTTGATGCTCTCTATAAACACGAAGGTTCAACTCTTTATCCTGTAACAACAAACAAAACATGATTGTGTTTTATATGCTACCTTTACATTAATAGTGTCTGCTTCTCATCGTTTAAACTGACATTATGCCAATTCAAATGTAAGTGGTCAAGGTACATGTAAAAATACATAGAACTTGTCTTTTTGCCATAGCTGTGTCTGATTTTATATTTTACTATAAAAAAAAATAATCTATAATCCATGTAATGAACAGAAATTTCTATATACAAAGTTCAGAATGTATGAGGAATGCTAAATTCTTAAAAAGAGTGGGCAGTCTTTTGTAATTTTGGTAGTTTTTATATTGTATTATAAACAATTTTCATTAGCAATTAATGATCAAACATCATATAAAAGAAAATCATTTAAAATATATTGCTCATTCAACTTGACTTGACAGTGAAAAAATGAGCATAATGTCACTTTAACAAGCATGCAAATATGAATTATTACAGCTCATTCAAAGTTGTGTCAAGTTCAGTTAATCATTAAATACATCAAGTTCAGATGAACAATAAATTTGGCTCCCATTATGAAGTGGTATATGCTACCAACAGCAGTATTTTGTAAAATATAAATAAAACCTGAATTTCTACACATTTTTTTTTTTCATTTGGATGACACAATTAGGGAATACGAGGGCTTATTAATATTCCTTGCAGAATTCTCCTCCTTATATTTTATTTTGTCATCAAATCACATGAAAACTTGTTTACCAGTAAAACAACTTATTTTCACTTTTATTATCAGGTAGATATATATGTACAATACTTGAAAAGAATAAGCAGAAGTATAAGAATAAGATAAATGTATGACTTCAAAACGGCGCATGACATCAACAAATGACATTGAGTAGTGTGCAGTTGTGAAAGTTTGTGACAGACTCATAACTTTAACTAGTAGAAACACTTAAACATGTTAACAAGAGGGCCCTGATGACGCTTATATTGCTCACCAAATTATTAACTGAATTCTATCTTATATTATGGTTTATGGCCACCATACAAAAAATATTTAAATGTATATATTGATTTGGCTTTCTTTCATTTTCACATTATATGTAAATGTCCTTTACAAATTTATCACCTTGTTTATGAGAAAAAAACATTTTACAATACATTAGACTTACAAGAAGGTACCAGTATGCCATGCCATCTTTGTCTCTCCCGACAGGTTGAAATCTCATCTCTTCTACAGGGATCTCATTTACTTTGTCTTTAAATTTATTGTTACAATCAAACTGAGATTCCATCAAGTTCTGAAACATACAACAGGAATGGTCACAAAATCAGGTTTTCAGCCAATAAGTTAATCCCATCAAAACTGTTAGGGGCCTTGCACATAGAAGAGTATTCCTCTATTACTTAGATATAAACAAATATATATATATATAATGGCCATACTTTCCCTGGCAGCAAGTGCCACCCGAAGGGACTCAGGGCCATACTCTTTTTCACATTTACAAAGGCAAAAGGAAGCATTGAAGGAAACATATTGTAATGATGGGTTTGCAAAGCCTTTATTCTTTTTGTACAGAATTATCATAACATTTCATATTTGACCTTGACAGTCCATGTCATTAAGAGTCAATATCCAACTTTGACTAGAACTATCACTAAAGGTCATTTTATTATAAGTTCTCATTCATAACTCTAGTTATCATTCAGAAACCATTTTTCTACTTTTTAGTAACAAAGACATTGACCTTGATCTAAGGAGATAAAAACAATCTCAAACAAGGTCTCCACATAAGCTTCTATATACCAAGTTTGATTACAATATCTCATTCCCAACTCTTGTTATTGTCCAAAAATCATTTCTATATCATTTCTATATTTTTAGAAACAGTGACCTTGACCACTTTAGACTTAAGATAATTGTTCTTTGTCACCACTCACATCATGTATGACGATGTTCATAATTCTAGCATCTTTATTTAAAAAGTTATCTCCTCTTTAACATAAGTTCATCTGTCTGGCCTTCTCTAAAAACTGTTACTTTTAAAGAACTTGGAGTTTTTCCAACAAATTTACTCAAAAATAGAGAAAAGTTGAAACATTTGTTATACATATTCGTCTTGAGAAAATTGGATCTTTTGATTATCTGATACATGTATAAACATAATTTCCTTATAAGGCATGGAAACTTAACATATTATTATGATGCAGATAAACTAAGAACTCAAAATACAATATATTTAATGTTCATGCATGTCTTCCACAATGGTTTAACTGAATGACAACAGCCCTTCAGAATGTTGCCGATGTTTTAACCGGTAGGGGACTTTTGTATTGCTTGCAATATTATGATATAGCTTGTTCAGATAAGTTTCTTGATTGGGTCTGTTCCCTAATTGAAAGAATATTTTGATTACTCAGACAAATTTACATTCGGGTATATATTGTCCCACCTTGGAAGTGCTTTTGTTTATCATTTCATAAACTGGTAAGGGACTAAAATGTTTATCTTAATTATCTTTATGATACTATATGACCTCATAGGTGGAGGCATTTTTACCCAAGATGTATGATTCATTAAACTTTAATAGAGGTCTACTAGGCAATGGTATATCCCAAATATAGAGGCATAGTTTTATCTGCAAAAAGATGTTTTCCTATACCATGGTCTACATAAAGCAAGTGAATACCGGGACAGGGCCAATTTGACCTGAGGATCATGATTAATATAACTCTTGTAGAAATATACAACTTCTTTCTACATGCCAAATATCTTAGCTCTGGGCTTTGTAGTTTCACACAATAAGACTTAAATGTGTTTTCCCATATAAATCAAGTGACCCCGGGGTGGGCCAATATTGACCCAAGGGGCATGTTTATTATCAGTTCTGAAGAGGTCCACAAGGGAATGCAACATGCAAAATATCTTAGCTCTTGGCATTGTAGTTTCATACTATAAGTCTCAAATAAGTTATCCTATAGAAGTCGAAACAAAATATGAGACCCCTTGGGTTGGGCCAATATTGACCCAAGGGGCATGATTTATTATTATATCAATTTTCTAGGTCAACTAGTCAATGCTACATTACAAATATTTAAACTATAGGCATTATTTCACAAAACAAGACTGAAATGTTTTTTCTCATACAAAAATATATCAACTAAGTGACTCCAGAGCTGGGGCCAATATTGACCCAAGGGGCATAATAAATACCTGTTTTGAAGAGGCCAAAAAAGGTAATACTACATTTATGGCAGACTACAGGTAATGGACAATCCTAAAAGCATATTCTGAGCCAGCTTAAGTGAGCTAATTACACGAAAAGAAGCTATGTTTTGTTTAAAAATTCTAGTATAAAAGTATCTAGTATTTAAGGACGTTTTCAGGAG
This sequence comes from Ruditapes philippinarum, assembly GCF_026571515.1. Taxonomy (NCBI): domain Eukaryota; kingdom Metazoa; phylum Mollusca; class Bivalvia; order Venerida; family Veneridae; genus Ruditapes; species Ruditapes philippinarum. Next base: position 5,268 of record NW_026855333.1, read on the forward strand.
TTTTCATATAGACATATAGGCAAAATTAAACTGAAGACAAATAAACATAAAAGCAAATATCACCTTGTATGTTTAACTTTATTTTTTGACTTATATGCTAACACAATTGGCCCATTTACTGTGCAGCAGGCAATATGTGAGCCCTCTTACATTTCATTTACTATGCTACCCAATAACAATTTATTTAAATATTGGCAAAAACATTCATCATAAGTTAAAGCATATGTTACTTTTTAAATACATGTACCATCTTTTTACCTTCAAAAGTTTCAGCTTGGTAGAGATTTTTGCCAACTTGTATCCAAACCTTTCTATCTCCCATGCATCTACATTTGAATATTTGTAGCAAAACTGAAATCAACAAAAGAAATCAATTTTTCTTTAATGATGAAACCACTACTATCAATATTAAACTTACTACATTAACTACATACTACATCATAGAAGAACAACTGCAATTATAAACTGAAGACATTCTAAGACCAAAACATGTAGTTCATAATATAACTTAAACTGTATACATGTATTCTTTTACACCATGGAGTATATAATCTACTGAAGAATATTAAAAGGCACAAGCATTGTTGAGTGTGGAATGCCCAAGAAAAAATACATGTCAAATAGCTTCAAATGTTTAAATAGCTTATGCCAACTTGTATTTACATCATCTAGTCAGTAAGAAAGACTTCACCAATGTCTTGAATGAATCCAGGTCAGGGGCAGGACCATAGATGACTGAAGACCATGGATGACTGAAGAGCATAGATAACAGAAGAGCATAGATGACTGAAGAGCATAGATGACTGAAGAGCATGGATGAGTGAAGAGCATAGATGACTGAAGAGCATGGACGAGTGTAGAGCATGGATGACTGAAGAGCATAGATAATAGAAGACCATAGATGACTGAAGAGCATAGATGAGTGAAGAGCATAGATGACTGAAGACCATAGATGACTGAAGACCATAGATGACTGAAGACCATGGATGACTGAAGAGCATAGATGACTGAAGACCATAGATGACTGAAGACCATAGATGACTGAAGAGCATAGATGACTGAAGACCATAGATGACTGAAGAGCATAGATGACTGAAGAGCATGGACGAGTGAAGAGCATAGATGACTGAAGAGCATAGATGACTGAAGAGCATAGATGACTGAAGAGCATGGACAACTGAAGAGCATAGATGACTGAAGAGCATAAATGACTGAAGAGCATAGATGACTGAAGAGCATAAATGACTGAAGAGCATAGATGACTGAAGAGCATAGATGACTGAAGAGCATAGATGACTGAAGAGCATAGAGGACTGTAGAGCATGGGTGACTGAAGAGCATAGATGACTGAAGACCATAGATGACTGAAGACCATGGAAGACTGTAGAGCATGGCGACTTAAGACCATAGATGACTGAAGACCATAGATGACTGAAGACCATAGATGACTGAAGACCATAGATGACTGAAGAGCATAGATGACTTGAGAGCATGGATGAGTGAAGAGCATAGATGACTGAAGAGCATAGATGACTGAAGAGCAAAGATGACTGAAGAGCATGGACAACTGAAGAGCATAGATGACTGGAGAGCATGGATGAGTGAAGAGCATAGATGACTGAAGAGCATAGATGACTGAAGAGCATAGATGACTGAAGAGCATGGACAACTAAAGAGCATAGATGACTGAAGAGCATGGACAACTAAAGAGCATAGATGACTGGAGAGCATGGATGACTGGAGAGCATGGACGAGTGAAGAGCATAGATGACTGAAGAACATTGATGACTGTAGAGCATAGATGACTGGAGAGCATGGATGACTGGAGAGCATGGACGAGTGAAGAGCATAGATGACTGAAGAGCATAGATTACTGTAGAGCATGGAGGACTAAAGACCATAGATGACTGAAGAATATTGATGACTGTAGAGCATAGATGACTGTAGAGCATAGATGACTGAAGAGCATGGACAACTGAAAAACATTGATGACTGTAGAGCATGGACAACTAAAGAGCATAGATGACTGAAGAGCATAGATGACTGAAAGGCATGGGCAACTGAAGAGCATAGATGACTGAAAAGCATAGATGACTGAAAGGCATGGACAACTGAAGAGCATAGATGACTGAAAAGCATAAATGACTGGAGAGCATAGATGACTGTAGAGCATGGATGACTTAAGAGATAGATGACTGAAGAGCATAGTTGACTGAAGAGCATAGATGACTGGAGAGCATAGATAACTGAAGAGCATAGATAACTGTAGAGCATTGAGGACTGAAGACCATAGATGACTGAAGAATATTGATGACTGAATAACATAGATGTCTGTAGAGCATAGATGACTGAAGACCATAGATGACTGTAGGGCATGAATGACTGAAGAGCATAGATGACTGAAGAGCATAGATGACTGAAGAGCATAGATGACTGTAGGGCATGAATGACTGTAGAGCATAGATGACTGAAGAGCATAGATTACTGTAGAGCATGGAGGACTAAAGACCATAGATGACTGAAGAATATTGATGACTGAAGAACATAGATGACTGTAGAGCATAGATGACTGAAGAGCATAGATGAAATTATGGATCTTACACAAGATGACTGACATAGCTAAGCATCATGCTGTATCTGTTTAATTTGTTTTATTTGCTATTAGGACCTTGATTATCCAACTTAAAGAAGAATTCTTTAATTTTGGTCTTTGGTATGCTCATTCTTTAACTGTTTGTGGCACTTGTTCAGGTTATGTTTGTTAAATCACAGTTATTGTGAAGCATTTTAAGTTATATTATCCATTCTATACACTACACTTTTTTCTATTAAATGCCATCTACTATGACTTGCTAAACTTGATTAAATGGCAGTTACAATGTTTCAGGCTTAAAATAGCAATACGAAAATAAAAGAAAACAAGAACTGGTTGAACCAGGTGTAAGATGCTCCTCGAGAAGGTTTTGGACACAGGAAAGTATAAAAAAATGAACAAAGGGCGAAAACTTCAAAATTAGGCAAGGCAGAGTTATGTATTTTTTGCACTGCACTTCTATCTATCTATAAAGTTTCGGGATGACATCTCTTATAGTTTCAGAGTAATGTCCCGGGTAAAATTCAAATTGTAAAAATGAACAAAGGGCAATAACTCCAAAATTAGACAAGGCTGTTTTTTAGGTTCTTTAGCATTGCAGTTCTATACAATGAGATCTATCTACCTACAAAGTTTCATGTTGATATCTCTTATACTTTTAGAGCTATGTCCTGGACAAAGTTCAAAGTGTAAAAATAAACAAAAGGCAATAATTCAAAAATTAGGCAAGACAGAGTTACAGTTCTTGTGCACTGCACACCTACTCAATGAGATCTATCTACCTACAAAGTTTCATGTTAATACCTCTTACAGTTTTAGAGTTATGTCCCAGTGTAAAAATAAACAAAGGGCAACAATGCAAAAATTAGGCAAGGCAGAGTTACAGTCTTGTGCACTGCACACCTACTCAATGAGATCTATCTACCTACAAAGTTTTATGTTGATACCTCTTATTGTTTCAAAGTTATGTCCCAGACAAGAAAAGTGGACGGACGGACAGACAGACATACTTTTTAGCCATTTTTAGTCACACAAGGCTTCAATATTGAACACAAGTAAAAACGGAATGAATAGGATCATCAATGTTACCCATTGTTCTCCAGGTCACACAAGTACCTCTGGGTTTGTGCGGACGGACAATGCAGCGACTATATGCTCCCCTGAAATTTTTCGGGGAGCATAACAAAACCCTTGATGCACAACTTTGCAAGTCATGCTGACCAACAGTCATGAGACTAGGTCAAATATTTTGAGTAAAGCAAGACACAAGTTGAGAATTGCAAATCTTTTACTAAGCCAAGAGCAATAACTCTAAAAATACTGAATAAATTCAGAAGCCAACCCCTAACGTGAATGAACTACACATGCTGACTAACATTCCTGTAAAGTTTCATGACTCTAGTCAGATATTTTTTAGGCTACACGCGACACCATGTGAAAATTGTAAAGTTATACTAAGTTTTTTTTAGGTTACACACAACACAAGTTAAAAATTGCAAATTTATACTAAGTCAAATGCAAAAACTCTAACAAAACAGAATTAATCCACATGCAAAACCCCAGGTGCACTGCTTTTCATGATGATCATTCCTGTAAAGTTTGTAAAAAAGAAAATTTCAATAATATGACCTTCAAGGTCAATGTTATTTATGAGTGAAGGTCAAGGTCTGTCTGGTTAAAGACAATCTATTCAAAAATAAGACACCAAGAAGGAAAAAAGTGTTTAAGTTTGCAGACGGCGTGGCAATACTATCACAACAACTCTCTTTTATCCTTTGAAGTACATTCAAGTCAAGCTTAAATTGGGAGAGCCCAGAATAACCAGCTCATAACAATTCTGATATCAATATTCTTTTAAAAATTAAAGTTATTAAAAATTAAAGTTATCATTTTTCAGAATTCAATACATGTTTTTAAGGATTTCTCCAATTTACCTCTGTTATTACGGTGCATTTCTCTGGTATTCCACTGAAAATTTATCACTGGTTTCCACTGGGATGGTATACCACCATTATACAAGCTGTAAACTTACAGTGGAATAACAGAGAAATTTATCACTGGTTAACCACTGGTATTACCAATGGAATACCACTGAATATAGCATATTCTACCATATTTAAATTGTTTACCTCAAAAAATTATTAATGTCATTTCATCTGTTACTATTTTCTTTCAGTAGCATATGAATTTAAAACTTCATTCATAACGGCAAAATGATGTCCTTTGCATTCAATTTTACTCTAAAATGCACAGAAAATTTTTCATTTTAAAGCATGCAACTTATCTGCACCACATGCTAGTACACACTTCCAGCATTTATAAAACTAATGGAAACACCAGCAACAAGTATTATTTCCACATAGCAAACTAAATCAATTCATGAAGCAATGAACAATTCTCATTTTAACATGCACTTTACCTTGACAACTCCTCTCTCCCATCTGTCTGCAGTAACATTTGACAATTTTTTGTGAATTCTTCTCAACAGCCTTACATGGAGATCTATCAGTAAAGGATTCACTTAAAAAGAAAAAAAATAAAGAAGAAAATAAAAATATTGTAAAATAACATTCTTGCAGTCATAAAGTGGTTTGGGTTTGCTGATATTGCAGTCAAAATTGTGTTAAGCAGCCAGTTTTGCTCACCTAATTATTCAGGCTCTTCCAATTGATATTGTTAACTATGAAAAAGTCACACATCAAAAATATTTTCAGAGTCAAGCGTCCTGCAGGAGGAGGCTTTTGTTTTGATCCAAAATCCTCGAAATTGGTGTCAGAAAGGTTGTTTTGATGATTTACTTGACCTAGAAATCATCAAAACAAAAAGATTTACCACATTTTGGCTGTGTGATCTAGTTTTTAACCCCAGATGACCCATATTCGAACTTGACCTAGAAATTATCAAAACAACCTTTCTGACCAATGTCGAGGATATTTGGATCAAAACAAAAGCCTCTAGAGTGTTAATATGGTTTTACCATATATTGGCTGTGTAACCTAGTTTACTTGACCTAGAAATCATGAAAACAACATTTCTGGCCAATTTCCACTAGAGTGTTAACAGGGTTTTTCACTCATCACGGATTAAAATCTGTATTTCATAATCATATAAACTATATTAAAGCAACTGCCAAAAAGTTCACTTTTCATTATAGTTTGTGCTCAATTTTCATTTATAATCTGTAAAGTCTTCTTCTAGACACACAAATTTGCATACTCATTAATGTTTTTTATTGTGCATTTTACTTTTAAAGGTCTGTATGACTAGCCTCTAGTCTACAGTGAGTATAGGTTAACTGTGACTCACATACAGCTGGAACTTATGGGAAAAAGTATGGGCCCATACAGCCAGCGACTTTCTGTCTGTTTCCCTCTCATTTTCCTTGTTCGTAACTTTTATTCATATGTATTTGGCGACATTTTATCATCTATGATAACAGTGAGGCTTTAACAGCAAAATATAATTTTCACTAATAACCAAAGTGCATATGCATGTACTGTAGCAATGAGCAATTGCATACATGTATGTCTTGTTTATTCTGCAACACATCCTTACAAGTTGAAAATTCTAGGTGGCAACAGTAGCGTATGTTACATTTAAAGGCATTAATCCTAATTAGCATGGGGCTTCACGCTCAGGTAAAAAAAAGTGTTTCCACTATGCTTGAATCCCTAGAGTGGAGAAGTCAAGAAGAAAGACACATAGTGTCTGATCTGTGTTTTACAACATCCTACAAAATAAGGTTGCCATTCCCTTGCCAGATTATCTCAAACCAGTAATGAGACCAACTTGTAGCTCCCTTTCCCATGCTTTCAAACAAATCAAAACAACTATTGACTATTACAACAAGGCTTCCATTAATATCGGCTATTTCAACAGGCATCGTAAAACAAACTTTAAAATTTGTAAATTACGACAAAATTTACCATTGCTGATGACAATTTTTATCGTCACGGGGAGCTTATTAATTTATCAAACATGTCATTAATATTGAAAATATAACAAGTGGGCCATGATGGCCCTGAGTCAGTCACCAAAAACAACTGCTTTTCAGTGTTGGAAATTATTCATTGTCAATATTTTCTACTATTAAATTTGAGCATAGAATATCTTTGAACAATAATTTGAAGAAATGCCATGACCTGGGGTATTTAAGCTTTAGCTTAAATGGGGCTAATCAAATTATATAAGCAAACTTGATAAAAGACTACCTAAGAATGCTATGTTGACAGACAAAGTTAAGTGATCATCCATTAATTATTTCAGTAGGAGATGATGTTCAATGGTTTTTCTATTTTTAGCTTGAGCGGCCCATAAAAGGGGACAATCAAATTAATATGAGCAAACTTGATAAAAGACTACCTAAGAATGCTACAAACAAAATTTGGTGGTCATCATCATTACTTCTGTAGAAATGGACGTTTCAATGTATTTCTATTTTTAGCTTTGGGGCCAATCAAATTAATATGAGCAAACTTGATAAAAGACTACAATGTACCCAAGAATGCTACAGACAAAGTTTGGTGATCACCCATCAATTAGTTCTGTAGAAGATGTTTAAAGGTTTTTTTCTATTTTTAGCCCTAGAGACCCCTAAAAGGGGCCAATCAAATTAATTTGAGCCAACTTGTTAAAAGACTACCCAAGAATGCTACAGACTAAGTTTGGTGATCATCCATCAATTAGTTCTGTAGTAGAAGATGTTTAAAGATTTTTTTCTACTTTTAGCTCTGTTGACCCCTAAAAGGGGCCGATTGAAATGACATGAGCAAATTTAAGGGCGACTTTCACAAGGATGCTACAGACCAAATTTGTAGTATATCTGCCCAGCAGTTTCAGAAAAGAAGACGATTGTTGACACATGACGACGGAGCATACCCCTTTGATACTAATAGCTCACCCTGAACCTTCAATTCTGGTGAGCTCAAAAAAAACTAAAAGATTCTTGAAATTTTATTTATACACGAGGACCAACGGTAATTTTTTTTATCTCGGACCACATGATTTTTAGTAAGCCAGGACAGACGGACTTCGCACAGACTGCATTCATCATACCCTATAAACAGGTGAATACAACCTGTTAATCCATTATCACACATGCTCGAATATTGCGAGTCACAACAGCTGTGTTTATTATCAGATTATGCAAGCGTTTAATGAAATTGTAAACCATTGAACGATAGAGATCAGAAAAATCAAGCGCCCTGTGAATTTTATGGCACAGTGGTGAGATTGATTTGGAGTTTAAGGCACAGCGGGAGCGCGATGCTTAAAGAGCCTGGAGAAAGGCCTGTGGACAACTTAATTTTTATTCAGCCATGACCGAGGACTGACAGATTTTTGCAGACTGATTAATTGCACCCTATAAACAACCTGTTAATCTGTTATCACATGCGCTGATTGATGACCGCTGTATTTATTGATTAATCATGTGATCAGATTTTCAAGTGCTATACGAAATTAAAAATAGGGATCAGAAAAATCAAACGCCGCGGTGACTTAGTAATGGCACAGCGGTGAGATTGATTTGGAGATTAAGGCACAGTGGGAGCACGGTGCATAAAGCGCCTGGGGAAAGGCCTGAATAAGATATGCATTTTCGACTTTCATATTGTTTTGAAAATTGCCGTATAAATAGCAAATACAGTGAGTCCTGCCGTACAGCTAGCCACTTCCTTGCATTTATTATCACTTGTCACCATGGATGTCTGGTCCCATGGGTCCTACTAAACAGTCTTTTGTGTATCTGAGCAGTCCTTAGCGGTCCGGCAACTCATAAAATTTTCACCAAAATAATATTTTTTCTTAAAATTATAATTTTTTTTCCACTAAACATACTACCATGTATTATAAGAATGCCCTAGGAAGTATTTTAAGGTCCTTTGTGCCTCCCTAGTAGTCCTTTGTGGCTCCTTAGCAGTCCTTAGCGGTCCTTAGCAGTGTTTAGTAGGACCGCTGGTCCCATGTTCAATAAGGCTGTTAGACAGATTGAATCAACATACTTGTCTCACCCTGACACACCAACCCTGTGTTTGTCTTTTAAACATTTATTCTGCTTTTATACCTGTTTTTAAACCTCTTACTTGTGACGTGCAATGTCTAGATTCCCAGCAGGGGTTTGACTCAATGGAAGGTAGTTTTTTTTATAAATATAAGTAACCCTATTAGACAAAGTGACAGCCTCATTCTAGCAACATTTTGATCACAAGAAACGTCTTCATATAAGACCTTCTAAGTAGAATAACAAATAAATATACTAGGTTTTATAGGACATATAATAACGCATATAATAAACAGATAATAAGGATACCATTATGGGTATAAGTCCTTTGTTCATTTTCCTATATCAAACACAATAGACGCCTTACCTTTTTTTCCGTCTTCGATCCATTCTTGAAGGTCTTTGTAACCAATTTCGGGTAAACCTAGTGTTTCGCCATATCTATCCATAAAAGAACAAATAACAGCGAAATTTGGATTAGATAAACAATCATTTTCGGCTTGAGATGCCATTTTGTTTATGCTAATCGGTCTCGTACTAAGTTGTTTACGAATTAGGCCTGACACTGCTTAAAAGTCGGGCACAGGCTAAAACGCAGACGTTCGTGCAGGACATTAGGATAGACGGGCAATAGAGATACTATGGAGGGGAATATCCTCCAAAAGTATCTTGATGACATGTTTATATATGTCGATTCATGAAGAAATCTTACTTTTTTCTCTGAAAATGATGCTTGTTGTATTATAAATTCGTTATATAGATTGTTGACATGTTATATGGCCGTATATAAACGGCTGTTTGCAATATAACCCTCGCCTAACCGTTAACAGCTCGGGTTATATTTACAAACAGCCGTTAATATAAGGCCATATAACCTGTCAACGATCTTTATAACTAATATATATATAAATGTATTCCCCCTAACGACCTAGGGATAAAAAGACAGTAGGGATTATCTACTGGTCATGACTAGTCTCTAGGTAATTGTCAAAGTCACACTGACCTTGTACGTAAAAACGGTTTCCGGCCAATAACTCAACAACTCAAGTTGCCTTGTTTGATATTTTTTATTAAACTTAAAATGCTTTTGGTATATACATTTCAAGGTCTAATGTAATATAAGAAATTGGCTGTCATTAAGGAGGCGTACATGATTCATAAAATGTATATTATTTGGTAAGATGTGTGATAACTATGTCATAAAAAGGTAATATACGTAATCACGTAAATTATTTATGTACTGTTCAATACTTGACTTGTAATTTTAATTTTGTCCCATTATAGACATATATTACATATATTTCCTTACATATTGGTGCTTTCCATATCTCAATTTTATAAAATGCGTTTTTGTATAAATTATCTGCATCATTTTCATAAAACGGGATGATAGATTATAAATTTGTTTTGTCTTCAAAAGTCGCCCCGTTCTTCACTTCAGTGTTGTTTTATTTTTCTGGTTCTTCGGGACCATTGAGTTCAGCACTTTTAAGTGTTGAGAATTGAGTACGGCTCAAGCCGGTGCCAGGGGGTGTGAGGGATGTTGCATTTTTTCATTATCCCTCAAGTCAGCAATCCTAAGCGGTCTTGCAACTTGTCAAAATCACAAATTCCATCTCCAAAATTATTTTTTTTCTTAAAATATTACATTTTTTATCATTAAACATGTAGTAAACATACTGAAATATAAGAATGCCCTAGGAGGTGTTTTAAGGTCTTTTGTGCCTCCTAAATAGTCCTTTTGTGCCCCCACAGCGATCAATCAACTCATCTAAAGCATAAATTCTATCAGGAAAATTATATTATTTCTTAAAATAATACATTTTTTGTCACTGAACATACAGAAATATATTATAAGAATACACTAGGAGATATCTTAAGGTCCTTTGTGCCTCCCTAGCAGTCCTTTGTGCCTCTTAGCAGTTTTTTGTGCCTCTCAGCAGTCCTTAGCGGTCCTGCAAATCGTCAAAATCACAAATTCTATCAACAATTTTTTTTCCTTAAAATAATACATTTTTAATTACAAAACATACTGAAATATGTTATATGAATGCCCAATGAGGTATTTAAATGTCCTTTATGTCTCCCTAGCAGTCCTTTGTGCCTCTCAGCAGTCCTTAGCGGTCCTGTAACTCGTCAAAATCATAAAATCTATCACCAAAATTATATATATTTTTTTTAAATAATACATTTTGTATCACTTAACTAGTAGTTAACATACTGAAATATGTTATAAGAATGCCCTAGGATGTATTTTAATGTCCTTTATGCCTCCATTGCAGTCCTTTGTGCCCCTATAGCAGTCCTTATAGCGGTCCTGTAACTCATCAAAATCATAAATTCTATCACTAAAATTATATTTTTTCTTAAAATAATACATTTTTTTATCACTAAACTAGCTAGTTAACATATTATACTGAAATATGTTATAAGAATGCCCTAGCTAGGAGGTATTTAAAGGTTCTTTGTGTCTCCTAAGTAGTCCTTTGTGCCCCTATAGCAGTCCTTAGCGGTCGTTCAACTCATCCAAAGCATAAATTCTATCAGAAAATTATATTTTTTTCTTAAAATAATACATTTTTATCACTAAACTAGTAGTAAAAATACTGAAGTTTGTTATAAAAATGCCCTAGGAGGTAGCTTAAGGTACTTTGTGCCTCCCTAGCAGTCCTTTGTGCTATTATAAGAATATGCTATTATATTATAAGAATGCCAAGGAGGTATTTTAAGGTCCTAAATACCTTCCTAGCAGTCCTTTGTGCCTCTTAGCAGTCCTTAGTGATCCTGCATCACATCGAAACACCAAAATTTGATTTTTTCTCAAAATAATACAATTTTTATCTCTTAACTTTCTGAAATATGTTATAAAAATGCCCTAGGAGGTATTTCAAGGTCCTTTGTGCCTCCTAAGGCAGTCCTGTGTGCCTCCTTAGCAGCCCTTAGCGGTCCTTAGTAGTCCTTAGCAGTGTTTAGTAGGACCGATCATGGGTATAATTGTGCGCGTGACTGTCACGTGATTATACAATAATACAAAATGACGGACAAGCAAACAGAGAAAACTCCTTTAATAAAAGAATATGATGGCGAGGAGGAAGAACTTTCAGCATGCGGGGCAACATTGGCATGCAATCCTAGGAGGCCACTTCATCGATACCTCGTCTTGATTATTATGTGTTTTCTTAGTTTTGGTAAGATCCCTTTTCATTTCCTCCTAAATTATGAAAGTGATGTAAAAAGTCGCTGCGCTTGATTCGAACTCATTTCCTCATCACTGTATAGACGAGTGGAATAATTTGCCAGAAGATATTGTCATTAAAGAATCTATCTATCTTCCATTAATGTCAAACCCCTCACGGGGACGTAGACTTCAACTTCATCGGGGTTACTCGACAATATCCACCATGTAGACATCGACGTCGATGGGGTAAAGACTGTACATCTGTGTAAAGAGGCGTGTTCTCACATAAATTTTTAAAACTATACTACACAATTGTATCACAACTGTCCCATGATGGTGTTCCACACTACACCCTAAAAGGTCTGGTGACCAACATGTATTTACACTTTATACGGCTTCGAACACTTCACCCCCAGACACTTCACGCTAGGCCCTTTTTTGCAGACACTTCCCCCTCAGACAGTTCACCCCTCATTTTAAGATATTTGATTGAGACACTTCACCCCTCATTTTTTTAATTTGTGTTTAACAATTATTTATGTAGAAAATGTTAAATACATTCAATAGTGATTGAGAATGTTTATTGTTTTAACATATTTTATTATTATTTTGTCATGTATCAGTTTGTTCCTTACCATATAATAATCAAGTTATGTTCATTTGGTGATGATTTGTGCTTTAACCTTGTGCTTAATTTACACAACTGGTGCTTTTTATTTGTTTAATAAATGACATTATGAATGATCTTCGTATTAAATGCAGGATAATTGTATCTGATAATGATGATAAATAATTTATATTTACTATATTTTATAAAGCAACCGATTCATTCATTCATATTCATTTATATTCATTTTATTTATTTATTTATTTATTTATTTATTTATTCAACATTATAAATAAATTTAATTTTCATACAATTATACCATTTTAATTCAATTATCTAATCAATAATGAGATAAATGTTGAATAAACAACCAATCAATATATTGAATAAACAAGGTGACATGCAATAAACATTTAATGGATGAAAGTGCTTTGTATGTCATTTGGCAATACAACCAATTAACCTAAATCAGCTTTAAACTTAGTAAAAATAAAGGTATTAAGCAAAATTTTTAATCAAATTATACTAAAAATAATTTATATAAACATATATAAGCATTTTGTTGTTGACTAACTTGTTTTATTTACTTTATAGAAAAAAAATGGATGAGGGGTGAAGTGTCTTACTGATTTTGGGGGGTGAAGTGTCTTAAGGGGTGAAGTGTCTTCAAAATTTGAGGGGTGAAGTGTCTGGGGGGTGAAGTGTCTTGCTACCCTTTATACAAGGTGGTGTTCATTTATACATATGATGTAACACCTTGAACGAGCTTGATGGAAGATTTAAACTCCTCCAGGCTCTCAGAAGTAACACAAGAATCTGGTATAATATTCCAGGTCAAATTAACAGTCCTTGTTGATAAGTGTTGATTCTAGAATGAACTGGAATGAATTTCATACTGTGACTTCTCCAGGTTGAACGAACGGTGGGAATAGTGGGATGGTAAACCACTGGCACAGCTATTAAAAAGTTTATTACTTTATACATGTACATGTATGAGAGTCACATCTGCCCATACTCTACGTTGTTGAAGACTGGGCCATTGTAGTTTATTTATCAGTTCAGTGACACTAGAAGGATTGTGTGGGTTATACAGTCTATTCAATACCCATCTCGCGGCATTTCTTTGGATTTGTTCTATCTGCTTAACTTCAGTCTTTTTCTGCTTAACTTGAGTCTTTTGTAAAGGATTTCATATTGGAGAAGCGTATTCCAGTTTAGGTTTGACCAAACTAATGTAAGCTTTTTCTTTCACTTTGGGAGGACAGTATCTTAACTTCCTCTTTAGAAAACCAAGTGTACTTGCTGCCTTTTTTGTGATGTTGTTAATATGGTCGTTGAATTTCAAATTAATATGGTCGTTGAATTTCAAATTATCACTGAATTCAACTCCTAAATATGGATGCCGGTTGACTATTTCCAAGCTTTCGCCTTTCATTTTGTAGTCGTATTTCTTTTTATGTGGAGAAGATGAAAATTGCATAACGGCGCATTTTTTCACATTAAATTCCATTTGCCAAATGTCTGACCAATTTTCATGTTTACTAAGATCTTTCTGAAGAGTTATGTTGTCACTATGATTACTTATTGGCCGATATAACACACAATCATCAGTGAATAAACGTATACATGTATTTGATGTAATATTATCTGCGATGTCATTTAGTAGTAGATTGAAGAGTGTTGGTCCGAGGACTGTTCCGTGCGGTACACCAGGTGTTGTAAATTTTTGTTAAAGGGTATGCTGTGACCTTAACCTTCAAGGTAGTGACCCAAATGTTGCGCGCGACAGGTCGTCTCAATATGGTGATAATTTCTGTGAAATAGTTGTGAATCTGACTTCAAATAACGAAGTTATGGGCTGGACACGATTTTGCTTCAAGGTAATGCTGTGACCTTGACCTTCAGGTAGTGACCCAAATGTTGCGCCTGACATGTCATCTGAATATGGTGATCATTTCTGTGAAATGCTACTTCAAATAGTTATGGGCCGGACACAAATTCAGGACGTACATACGGACGGACGGAAGTTCTAACAGGACAGTAATTATGTGGCTACTCTATTGTCTCTCTATTGTTCTTTTTAGCCACACAAAAGAAAATAGCCACATAAAAGCATTATGGAATGAATGACATCAAAGAGAAAGAACAGTTACCTATTGTCCCTCTAGCCACATAATCACTGTCCTGTGAGTGACGGACAGACAACCCGGCGACTATGCTCCCCCAAAATTTTTCGGGGAGCATAATAAAGGTTTTGAGTAAAAACTAAAAAGTGGTGTTCATCATTTGACACCATAGAAAAAAGGTTAACTTGTCTTCTTTGGGTACTCAGCACTCCCTCATTGCAAATGCGTCCGAACCAGCTATATGTACATATTTAATCTTCTTTTGAATAAATGGACTGTACTGATTACATACACTAGGCATGTGATTTTATAAATCTGTTGTTAAATCAGGATCGTAAAATTTCTTTCTTGCTTAAATGTATCTGGTCATGTACATACAATAACTCCTTATCAAAATATTACTTAAGTAAAGGGTACTGTATTGTATCTGAAATAATAGCAACATCCATCTTTTTTTTGTGCCCCCACTTTAGGGGGGCATTTTAAGATTTACCCTTGTCCATCTGTCCGTCTCTTTTGTGTCGCACATAACTTAAAAAGTTTTTGACCTAGAGTCATGAAACTTACAGTAATGTTGATCAGCCTGTGTTGTTGTGCACCTGGGTATTTTTGTGTGGATTTAATAAGTATTTTTAGAGTTATTGCCCTTGACTTAGTAAAAATTTGCAATTTTTCAACTTGTGTCGCACATAACTAAAAAAGTATTTGACCTAGAGTCATGAAACTTTACAGGAATGTTGATCAGCATGTGTTGTTGTGCACCTGGGTATTTTCGTGTGGTTTTAAAAAGTATTTTTAGAGTTATTGCCCTTGACTTTGTAAAAATTTGCAATTTTCAACTTGTGTTGCATGTAACTTAAAAAGGATTTGACCTAGAGTCATGAAACTTTACAGGAATGTTGATCAGCATGTGTAGTTGTGCACCTGGGTATTTCCGTGTGGATTTATGTAGTATTTGTTAGAGTTATTGTCCTTGACTTAGTAAAAATTTGCAATTTTCAACTTGTGTCGCATGTAACACAAAAAGTATTTGACCTAGAGTCATGAAACCTTACAGGAATGTTTATCAGCATGTGTAGTTGTGCACCTTGGGTTTGGCTTGTGGATTTATCCAGTATTTGTAGAGTTATTGCCCTTGACTTAGTAAAAGCCGTTTCATTATGTTGTGTTATGAAATTTTGTTCTTTGAGTGCTTGAGTTAGATTGAACAAACTTTACAGGAATAATGATCAATATCACTGTGAAGCTATGCACCTGGGACTTTGCATGTGGATTTTTTCAGTTTTGTTAGAGTTATTACCCTTGACTTACAGTAGTATAAATTTGCAATTTTCAACTTATTCATGCATAGCTCAAAAATTATTTGACTTGTAGGCCTGAAAGTTTACAAGAATGTTTAGGTCAGCATGTGTACTTATGCACCTTGCGGTTTGCTTGTGGATTTATACAGTATTTGTAAAGTTCTTGCCCTTTACTTAGTCAAAGATTTTTTAGTTTTCAACTTGTGGCACATGTAGTCCAAAAAATATTTGACCTAGAGTCATAAGATTGACAGAACAGTGGAGTGTGGGGGCACCAGTGTCCTATCACTCCTATGGACACATTTATTTGTAGGTCATTATAATAATATATAAAAATGCTATTTTTGATGCAGTCTATCAGGTTCTTTTACTTCTCTTCTTTCTTGTTCAGGCTATTATTAATCAGAAAGTTATCGATTATATCCCATCCAATTGAACAGATAATCAATTGGGAGAAATATCACCCAATTTTCCATCAGTATTATATAATATTACGGCCCAGTGCTGCTTATATATACAACATATGCACCCTGGTGATTTATGATGTAATGGCCAAGTGCTGATTGTATATACAACATACATACCCTGTTGATCTATTGTTACAGCCCCGTGGCGCTGATACAAATCTATTTTTAGCTCGACTATTCGAAGAATATGAGAGCTATTGTAGTCGCCCCGGCGTCAGCGTCCGCGTCTGCGTTGGTTAAAGTTTTTTGTAAAGTCAAATATCTCAATTATTGCTTGAGATATTCAATTGAAACTTACAATACTTATTTATAGTAACAAGGTACATCAGATTGACAAGTTGGATAACTCTACCTACAATATTGACAGAATTATGCCCCTTTTTAACTTAGAAATTTTGGTTAAAGTTTTTTGTAAAGACAAATATCTCAATTATTGTTTGAGATATTCAATTGAAACTTACAATACTTATTTATAGTAATAAGGTACATCAGATTGACAAGTTGGATAACTCTGCCTACAATATTGACAGAATTATGCCCCTTTTTAACTTAGAAATTTTGGTTAAAGTTATTGTAAAGTCAAATATCTCAATTATTGCTAGAAATATTCAATTGAAACTTACAATACTTATTTATAGTAACAAGGAACATCAGATTGACCAGTTGGATAACTCTGCCTACAATATTGACAGAATTATGCCCCTTTGAAACTAAGAAATTTTGGTTAAAGTTTTTTTGTAAAGTCAAATATCTCAATTATTGCTTGATATATTCAATTGAAATTTACAATACTTTTTAGCTCGACTATTCGAAGAATATGAGAGCTATTGTAGTCGCCCCAGCGTCGGCGTCCGCGTCCGAGTCGGCGTCTGCGTTGGTTAAAGTTTTTTGTAAAGTCAAATATCTCAATTATTACTTGAGATATTCAATTGAAACTTACAATACTTATTTATAGTAACAAGGTACATCAGAAAGACAAGTTTGATAACTCTGCCTACAATATTGACAGAATTATGCCCCTTTTTAACTTAGAAATTTTGGTTAAAGTTTTTTGTAAAGTCAAATATCTCAATTATTGCTTGAGATATTCAATTGAAACTTACAATACTTATTTATAGTAACAAGGTACATCAGATAGACAAGTTTGATAACTCTGCCTACAATATTGACAGAATTTTGCCCCTTTTTAACTTAGAAATTTTGGTTAAAGTTTTTTGTAAAGTCAAATATCTCAATTATTGCTTGAGATATTCAATTGAAACTTACAATACTTATTTATAGTAACAAGGTACATCAGATTGACAAGTTGGATAACTCTGCCTACAATATTGACAGAATTATGCCCCTTTTTAACTTAGAAATTTTGGTTAAAGTTTTTTGTAAAGTCAAATATCTCAATTATTCCTTGAGATATTCAATTGAAACTTACAATACTTATTTATAGTAACAAGGTACATCAGATTGACAAGTTTGATAACTCTGCCTACAATATTGACAGAATTTTGCCCCTTTGGAACTTAGAAATTTTGGTTAAAGTTTTTTTGTAAAGTCAAATATCTCAATTATTGCTTGAGATATTCAATTGAAAATTAAAATGCTTTTTTATAGTAACAATGTACATCAGTTTGCAAAATTGCATAACTCTGCCTGCAATATTTGCAGAATTATTTGCCCCTTTGAAACTTAGAAATTTTGGTTAAAGGTCTTCAAAGATATTTACTTGAAACTTTACACATGCACTTAGGGTCATAATTGGAGGGTCATTATTGTATGTCACTGACCAAGTTCCTTAACTCTATCTTGCATTAAGGCTGATTCATATCCCCTTTTCTACTTAGTCTCTTGGTTAATGTTTACATGCAAGTTTTACATATCTCCATAACTATTAAAGATATTTATTTAAAACTTCACATATGCATTTAGGGTCAGAATTGTAGGTCACTGACAAAGATCCATAATTCTATCTTGCATTTAGGCTGATTTTTCTTCCCTTTTTCAACTTAAAAAATTCATGGTAAAATTTTGCTTGTAAGCTGTTATCTCCATAACTACTGAAGGGTTTGTGCCTTTTTTGGGACAATTTTATGAATTCATAATAAAAAAGCAGTGATTTACTTGATAAAACATCTTAATAACAAGCCTTTGTACCTTTTCTGTCAATTTTATGTATTCATAGGTAATTAGTATTATTATACTCAATTAAACACCCTTGTGACATTACCTTCCAAATAGTCAAGCCAATACTGTATAATTAGACTCTCTCTAAGGCCTATAACATGAATTTATAAAAAAAATTAGCCCTTTTGTGAACTTAGAATATTTAATATTATCAAGGCTCTTATTATATATATATTCATAATTGAACGGCCAATATTAACGCAAACTGACATTTGTAGTGGTCTGTATAGAATAATCCCCCATTTTTAATCACATTCTGCAAGGGCAGTAACTCTTCCTCAACGCATAAATCGCTTAAATGAAAGGGTCTATATCTATAGAAATGGGGTCTGTCTGTTTGTCTGTCTGTCCATCCCTCTGTCTGTCAAACTTTGGTCAATAACAGCAAGGGATTTTGAAATGACTTGTTACAAATGTTCACTATAGTAAAATAATGTGTCATGTGCAAAACACAAACCTGTTCTTCCAAGGTCACGGTCACTATCAAGACCCATAACTCTTGGATGGATTTCTACTGAAAAAAAGGCCTTTGTGAACTAAAAATGTTTTTGGTTCGTTTTGTATCAGTTTCCAAAACCACTTTATGTATTCACTTAGAACTGTACATGTGTCTTTGAGATCATAATAATAGATTAATTTTTTTTTCATGCCTCATAACTATGTCATGTACATTTATTTTGAATGGAATCTTCCTTTTTGTGAATTCCTACATTATCCAGGAACATGTTTTACTGACCAAGATCTGAGAATTGTCGAATGAGCTGTTCTACTGACATCTCTTGTTTGCTTTATTTTTTAGGAAGTTATTTCTGCTATGACAATCCAGCTGCTCTTCAAGATAACATGACACGAGATTTAAAAATATCAGTTGGTAAATTTATGGGCTTCTATTCCTGGTACTCCTGGCCAAATGTGATTCTGTGTTTCTTTGGTGGCTTCTTGATTGACAGGGTGTTTGGTGTTCGAATAGGTGCTGTCATATTTAGCTTATTTGTGACAGTTGGACAGGTATGAATAACTTTACAATATTATATATCTATAAATTTTCTGATAAAATCACTTTTACACTTTTTCAAAAGACATTTAAAATTTTATATTATTAAACTTTACTATATTCTAGACATATTTAAAAACAAAAAAATTACAAAAGTTTACCATCTTGTTTGAAAAATATTGACAATTAAAGTTCAACATTAAAGTGTTTCTGTTTTAAACAGCAACAACAATTATGTTTTCATTATCTGTTGAAAAATTTCACTTATTTAACATTTTCCTTCCTTGAAAAGTGATTATAATGAACTATAGTTTTTAAATAACTTCAAATAAATCAATGTGTATATGAAAAGATTTTTTGTTTGTTTATTGAGACAGTTATGTGTCATATTTTACATCAGATAAGGAGAGGGTGGGGTAAGAAAAAATGAGTCAGATTTTGTCAATTGTAATCGGGGCATCAAATATATTTTAATAATAATTATCTAGAAACTATTCTTGACATTTGTGCAAAATATAAAGAAAGTTTACCATGCTAATTTTAAATTATAAACATTTTAATTTATTATGCTGTCCAATTTCATATATTTCACAGTAAAAATTTATAATACATAAAACTTCAAATATTTCTTAATTATAAATTTTAAATATAAATTAAGAGAGAAAATAATAATCTAACAAAACAAAAAGAAGACAAAAATTGAAGAAAAAAAATTGCATATTCTGGGGTTTGAACCCATGCCCTATTGAAACTCTGTTTCCTCACTGAAAATGAATACTCTTCAGAAAGGAGATACTGCATTAGCCATCCAATACCTTAAACAGCAAAGTCTAGATATTGGCATGAAATATTGTTGAGTGGACTTCTACCAAGTTTGTCAAAATTATAACCCTGAGGTCAAAATTGAAAAAAAACATTGAGTGACTTCCATACCAACCTTTAACTTTCTTAAACAACAAGTTATTTCCATAGCAATTATTTTGCTTCTCTTTGCAAGGAGGGATTTACAGTAACCGTTGTTTTTCCATAGCAACCAGTGACTGCCATAGCAACCATATAGTTTCGAAAGCAACCAGTTACATTTTACGAGTGCATTATTTCAAATGCAGATTTGAACTCTGATATCAGATGACCTAAGGTTTTGACCTAATGACTTTTTTATTTAAATAGTTATAAGTATGAATTGTCTCTTGTCATGACGATCCTTTCTTAAATTCTAGTCAGGTGAGCAATATTAGGGTCATAATGGCCCACATGTTATAGTACCTTCAATGTTAGTCATTAGCTGGCAATTTTCTTGTTCTTGTTATGCGTATGCCAGATAACATTTGCTAGATTTGATATTATGTATATATCTTTTGAAATATAGTTCTAATACATTGTGTCTCTTTTCTCTTAGATTGTTTTTGCCACTGGAGCTTTGTTAAACAAGTATTGGCTGATGTGTGTTGGAAGATTCATTTTTGGGTGAGAATGTTTATGAATAAAATTTAATCATTATTAAATACACTTGTGACTACAAATTATAACAAATTTGCCATTTTAACTGATTAAGAGTGTCATGTGAGGCTATTATGAGTTTTTGGTCTTGGACAATAACATTTGGCCCTCTGAGCAGCACTAATAATAATTAGTAATTCCCATAAAAATTGTATTGCGATATATTGAAATTTTGACTTTCACATTGGGATATGTTGCAATATATTGTTATATTCATTTCAACTTTCAAAAAGGAACCTATCATGTTGGCACAGCATAGGTGTGAACACTACTAGTAACAAACAAATAGTCTTATATCATAAAAACAAAGCTACCATTTAAGAATCTGCTTTTTTTAGCTCACCTGAGCTGGCTAAGGGTGAGCTTTTAGAATTGCTGAATGTCCATCGTCCATCATCATTTAGGCTGTTAAAAAACTAAAGATCACATCCTTGCCACAGTTGTCATCAAACTTGCTCAGGATGTTTATCCCAGTGATTGTTGGATGAAATACTAGGTCACAGGAGTCAGAAATAGAAAAATCTTGTTAACAATCTAGAGGCTACTGTTTTGGTCCAAATATCTGCAAAATTTGTCAGAAAGGTTGTTTTGATGATTTCTAGCTCAAGGTTGAATATGGGTCACCTAAGGATCAAAAACTGGGTCACACAGCCCAAATATGGATGGATGGCGGACGGACCCTCATTAAGCCTAGAATACATGCATACATACATACAAGTGGTAACAACCTCATTTACAACATACAGGATCTTTAAGGAGGTCCTCTTCCTTTTGGTATCCTTTAGGTCAAGGTCACCAATGTCAAAAAATAGATTTTTAGAATTTTACAGGTGTAATCTCATTCTATTGACAGATGTCTTTTATATTTGGTTGGAACATAAAATTGAGAAGTCTTCTTCCTTTGAATGGATTTAGGGGTCACCATTGCTAAAAATAGATTTTTAAATTTTTGC
Organism: Ruditapes philippinarum; assembly: GCF_026571515.1. NCBI lineage: Eukaryota > Metazoa > Mollusca > Bivalvia > Venerida > Veneridae > Ruditapes > Ruditapes philippinarum. The sequence continues at coordinate 27,166 of NW_026855333.1, forward strand.
CCACACAGCCTTTATTTATTGACAGATATCTTTCATACTTGGTAGGAAGATTACTTGCATGGTATTCTGCCTTTTGATTGAGTTAGGGATCAGTGGGTTAAGGTCAAGGGTGCCAATAATAGATTTCTACACATTTGCTTATACAGTTTTACATGTCCTTTGCACAGACCTGGGGATGATTACATTGATCAGTAATTGATTTAATTACAATTACTTTCAGATTTTATTGTAATTGATTACAATTGATTACTCAGACTTGTCTCTGTAATCAATTAAATTACAATTACTTTAAGAAAGTAATTGATTGATAATTGATTACATTCCATAAACAAAAGTTTCTTAATGCTTTTTAATATATACAATATATACATTATATAAACAAAGGATTTCCAGCTCATCAACAGTCATCAATTTAATACACTTTTAGTTACTGTCACATCACTTTATCATATTTTAGCATTGCACTTTAGCATCATAAGTTCATGAAACCGTCTGTCAGTCAGACTGCATCTATCAGGACAGAAAATTTTACCCGCAACACTAAACAAATGCTCTACAGGGGCTGATGATGCAGGAATGGTCCTCGGTCTTCTTGGTGTAGGTTTCATAATAAACTCTCTCTGCCACAGAAATTTTGATAAGTGTCAATTGTACAGTATGCTGTATACAGGTGTTAAAACAGGTGTGAAAACAATAAATTTTTTAATGGGAATTCAGAGACAATAGGCTTTACAAAGTATCAATTTCTTACAAACACTTCAATGGTACATCAGTATTCATTATAATATAGACACATTGTCTATCACCTTACAAAATACCTAACTGTTGCATATAATTAAAATATGGTAATATGCATCTGACATAAACTCTAGAATATACAAAGTAAAGAAGTTATCTACATTGTTTGAAACTTTTTAAAACATGGTTTAACCAAAATAATGTGAAACAAAATTTAACATAGTTACCTTTATGTGGATAATGGAATTTGAATGTGACTAAGTGTTTCCATTTATATTCCTAGGGCACAATTTGCAAGGTGCTGTCACATTTCCAGATGTCTCTTTAGGAAATTCAAAGACATCATTAATCCAATTATATGACATTTTGGTTGGAATACCAGCCAAACAATGATGTCTATCTTTCAGTTAGAATTTGGTTAACTGTATGGATTTAAACTTATTTCTGCATTGTGAGTGATGTCTTATTAACATTGCACTTGATATTTTACTACCATTATGGACAATCATTGTTTATTATGACAATTTCTATTATTTACTTCAAATATGGATATCAATAGATACCAACAATAATGAATATTCAAATGTCTATTATTTACTTCAAATATGGATATCAATAGATACCAACAATAATGAATATTCAATAAAAATCAATTTACACTCTACAATTTGTGATCAAAGATCATTATAAAGAAATATAAGTTCAACTGTAACATGTGAAATAAATATTTTGAATTTCAATAGTTTTATGTAAAATTTGAAAGTAATCAACATCAATCAAATTGTAATCATAATTACAGACTGAATTTAAGCTGTAATTGATTAATTACAATTAATGTAATCAATTTTGAGCAAGGTAATCAATTACATGATGATTACAGTGTAATCATGTAATCAATTAAAAAATCAATGATTACGATTGATGATTACCCCAGGTCTGCCTTTGCAACACTAATTATAAAAGTAAAATATTTTTTTCAGTATTGGTGGTGAGTCTCTTGCAGTAGCACAGAATACCTATGCTGTGAAGTGGTTTCAGGGTAGAGAACTCAACATGGTGTTTGGTCTTCAGCTCAGTTTCTCTAGAGTTGTATGTATTGTTAGATCATCCTCAAACGAGTCGTGTAAAAAAACCTAGAGCAGATTTAAATTTAATTTATTTTATGAAGGAAAAAACCAATTGGTGTCGGGAAACTAATATCTAGAGGGGCAAGTTGAAGTTGAGCTGGACTTGCCTTTAGACAAGTTTATTTGAAAAATTATTTCTAACACTGAAAAAACAGTTGTTTCTGGTGAGCGATTCAGGGCCATAATGGTCCTCTTGTCGTATTGTAGAACTTTTTACTTATATACTGATTTGATTGATATTTGAACACAGTATTTGAACAATATCATCATTCTTCCTGGAGTAAATATGACCTTGAATCCTTAATGAACATCACCATCAAATTTGCAATAACTTTTTAGCTCACCTGAATGGCTCTTGAATGTCCCTTTGTTATCTGTTGTCTGTCCACATTTAGTTTGTTAATACTCTAGTGGTCACATTTTTGCCTCAATTGTCACCGGACTTGGTCAGGAAGTTTGTTTAAGTAATTGCTGGGACAAGTTTGAACATGGGTCATCTGTGGTCATAAACTAGGTCACAGGAGCCAAAGATAGATAAATCTTGTTAACACACTAGTGGCTACAATTTCAGTCCAAATATCATGGAAAAAAGGTTGTTTAGTTGATTTCTAGCCAAAGTGTGAAGGTCATCTAGGGTCAAAAACTAGGTCACAGCTCAAATTTTAGAAAGCCTTGTTAACACCATAAATGTAAAATTTTCTGCAGAAATGTCCTTGAAATTTGTCAGCCTGAGGTTGTTTAAAGGATTTCTAGGTCAGCTTTGAATATGGGTCTAGGTTACAGCCCATATATGGAAAACCTTTGTGTACATTTGCACTATTTCAAGAACAGTATGATATAAGTTTAAGATTACGACATTTTATCTGCTTTTCGTTTTTATTGCTAACAATATTAATTAAGAGCCCTAATAATCATGTGAGCAATTTAAGGCCCTTCATGGCCCTCTTGTTAATCTATTGATAAATTTGGTTAATGATTGGACAAATAAAAGCTTGATATTGAGTAATTCAAATTTTTTTAGACATTTATGTTAGATGCTTTTCACCGAGTAAAAACGTGAATGTGCGGCCCACACTTGTAATGGCTCTTGTTGAAAATCTGGTTTGTGGAATTGTCATGTTTCTTGTTCTTTTTTTAGGGTAGCACAGTTAATATGAATGTAATGCAGCCAATATACCAGTACATATCTCATACAGTCCAGGGATACAAATGTCTTGGTGTGGCATTGTTTGTAGGTGAGTGTCAACTGACATCCCACTCATTTCAAATCATTTTAGAATAAGAAAATGTATAAATCTTATTTAAATAAGAAATAATTCTATTTACCTTTTACTATCCAATCTACAATGATTACAGTGGTGATATATCTATTGAACATATCCTTTTGTTGATGACAAGAAGATGAGGTTAAAATTACTGCATTTTTTAGACCTAAATTAAAATATTGTTTGTTTCCATTTCTTACTGCTACTCAAAAAATGTTATTGCCAAAAAAAAAATATGCTCTTCAAAAGGAGAGCATATTGGCACTACTTTGTCTTAAGTCCATTTGTACAACAGAATATAACATTGGCACCATTGTTGCAAAATACTCCTGTCACATAAGCTTTTTACAGAGATGTGGGCATTACAGATATGCACATAGGAGATATGCTCTGGGCAATATCCAGATAATATCTAGATATTTTATCATCTCTAGTGACCTTGACCTTGCAAATATTAACCTAAATTACATGTGTCACACTTGTAGTCATGATAGTTATCATTTATGTTATAATCCATCTATAAATGATGACTAAATGGTCCCTGGTCACATTTTCTATTTTTATCTTAACTTTGACATCTCTATGTGACCTTGACTTGGTAGCAGGGACCTGGATTATGCTTGAAATACTTAGCCTCACAATGGTGAACATTTGTGCCAAGTTACATTAAGATCCCCTGTGCTATTTTTTCTTTAAAAAAAATGTCTGATTTTTTTAAAGAATTTTAAGTCCCTTTTATTCAAACTAAAAAATTGTAACAGAAATAGTTTATGGAATTGCATGTTATTATGCATTGTAATCAACAGTTGAAAGAAAAGTAAAAACAAGATTTTGTAGAGGTATGTATAAGTTATCTGCCCTTGACATGACTTTGAATAAGTAAATAATTCTGATTCAAGGGCAGATAACTCAAAACTGAGTTTGATGACACCCAACTTTTTTCGCTTGAATATTTCCTTCATCATGTTCTAACAACATGCCAAGTTCAAAGAAATTCTATTGAACAGTTTTTATTCTGCCTATATGTTACCTCCGAGAAACATCCTGAAGTTGTTTTTTGTACAATGTTTACAGGTGGAGTAATGTGTCTCCTGTCACTGATATGTGCACTGGCACTGGGATTCTTTGACAAGAGGGCAGACAGAATACTGAAAAGAGCTTCAGTCTCTTCAGGTAAGATAACTGTATATTCATAGCTTTTTAACTCACCTGAGCTGGCTCAAGTTAAGCTTTTAGGATTATTGATTGTATGTCATCTGTCATCATCTGTCATTCATTAACATTTAGTTCATGAACACTCTAGTGGTCACATTTTTGGCAATTGTCATCAAACCAGGTCAGGATGTTTGTTACAGTAATTGCTAGCATGACTTCAAACATTGGTCATCACAGATGAAAAACTAGATCACAGGAGTCAATAACAGAAATATCTTGTTAACACTCTATCGGTTATTGTTTTAGTCCAAATATCCTGGAAATTAGTCAGGTAGGGTGTTTTGATAATTTGTAGTTCAAATTTGAATATGGGTCATCATTGGGGTATAAAACTAGGTTACACAGCCCAAAAATGTCCAGAAATTGGTCAGAAAGTTAATTTAGATGATTTCTAGCTCAAGTTTGAATTTGTGTGATCTAGGGCACACAGCCCAAGTATTGAAAAACCTTGTTAACACCCTAGAGGTAATACTTTAAGTCAAAATATCCTGAAAATTAGTCAGAAATGTTGTTTTGATGATGCTCAAGATTGAGTTTGGGTCAAAAACTAGGCCACAGAACCCAAATATGGAAAAACCTTGTTAACACTATAAATGTAATATTTTAAGCCCAAATATCCTTGAAATCTTGTAAGGTTCTTTAAATGATTTCTATGTCAAGTTTGAATATGGGTCATCTGGGGTTAAAAACTAGATGACAGCCCAAATATTGAAAAACCTTGTTTACATGTGTACCATTTCAGATGCAGATATTAATGTTATGACATCAGTTTAAGATCATTTATAGCTAACAGTATATATTATTACTTGTCTTAGTGAGCAATATAAAGTCCTAAACTGTTTAATTCTATGATAATGCCTATTCCTAACTATATGTCTGAAATTTGGGGCTTTTATAATTCACCAGATATTGAGCAAGTGCATAAAAAGTTTAAGAAACAAGTATAGGTATTAGACAACAAACATTTTATTAATGCTACCGTATATGGTTAACTAGGGAGAGTTCCCCTTCTTGTTTAACATCAATTTAGTCTAACTTGCCCATGTGACCACATGAATTAAGTGAATTTTGTCATCAGGGACCACTGTAATTTCTGTACAATCATTTTCTCCCTGTATCTTTAATGTATTAAGTGACTTTTGCTTAACGAGACCAGGCACCGCTAATTAGATTAGTCAGTTAATTGAGATGAATCTTTTCATCAAGTGATCATTTATACCTGTCAAGTGTTTGTGTAGAAATAGAAAGTATCAAAACTGATGAGATTTTTAGTGTCATGGGAAAGAAAAAGCAAGGGAGGAGCTTAAAAATTCTGGAAAAATGTCAAACAATTATGTAATGGATCAAAACTGTTTTGTCAATAAATATCAGAAAGTCATTATTTCAGCATCTATTTGGATTATAAGTGTTATAATTATTAATCATTATATTAAGTATATAAGTGAAGTTGAAAAACTTACCGCAAAGCCTTTTAAGGGAAAATATCATAAATAAATTTTGAATTTTTCTCATGCTTTGTCTTAAGAGACAGTTCCATTAAGTGATTTTCCTTGCTGAATAAAATGTTTAACTGTATTGTAAAGTTTGCTGAGAATCCAGATTCATTTTTAGCCTAATTATTTTTTTGCTATACTCTAACCTTGATCATAACTTTTTATGTACTTGGTGTATTGTCTTCAAACTTGGCTACAACAACCCTTGGGACAAAACCTTCAAGTAGACTAGACTAAACTTGACCTTCATTCATAAATGACCCTGATCTTCAAGGTCAATGTCTAAATTTTGCTTCGTTTTTGCTGATTCTTAGCTTTTTGTGATCACACTTTGTCCGGCATCCATCGTCCGTCAGTGTGCACTACTGAATAGGGGGCCATCTAACTGTAAATAGAACAGAAGAGAACAATAGAGTTCATTTCGTAACAATACAGTTAGGGGCCATTGGCTCTCTATTAAACAAAAGAAAATAACAAAAGAATTGGCCCCGCCATGGCAGTCATTGATTTTCATTATGTACATAAAGTAAAAACTTGGAATATCTCCTGAAAGTGTAAGGCCTAAACCTAAGATATTTTGTGTGTATTATCATCTGATGAAACTCTACAAAAACTGTTCAAACCTCATCCCAAGGAGTCATTGATTTTCCTTATACAGTCCGACCCTGGTTATTTGACAAACCTTTATTCGAATACCCGGCATTATTCGAAGAAGATCGGCGGTCTGGTTTTTATCTATATATAAATCAATACAAATACGAACTTATTATTCAAAATGCATTATCCGAAAACCTCCTCTAGTAGTAAAACTTCGGTCCCGATTATACAATTATGAAAGAATTTCACACCTATTATTCGAAGCCAGACTAATTGGCGCAGATCCACCCGCTGACCTTTGACTTGTGTAAAATTTCCAACAGTCATGCGTGTATTTAGACGTGATAATAATGCTTTGTGTGTTCTTTAATTTACTTTTCTTACAGACTATTCAAATTTATGCACCGTGTCGGTTGTTATTACTGTTATTGCTTGAAGATGACAGCAATAATTTACACGAATACTCTACATGTGAATTTGTCAAAACATTCAAAAGATTTTTTTTTTCTTCATTAATTGTAACGCTACATGAGAGCCTTTACCAAATCGGAAATACCAGAGTTTAGCTGTAAATACCGTAGTGACAACACGGCCATTATCAAGACTTTGAATGAAATGAAACAATACATAATGTAGAATAAAATGCAAGTATTTATGTCTTCAATACCAATGAAAATATTATTTTTATGCATCTTTTTTTGAATATTTATTTTGCTTGACTGACTGTTGGAAACCAGTGTGTTGTAATAGGTAGTTTTGCTATGATTGGCCAAAGTGGAGTAGTTTTCGTGTATCACAATATTCGGATTTCGATTATTCGAACCCTTCGATTATTTGAAGTAAATTTTCATTCCCAGGCAATTCAAATAATCGGGGTTGGACTGTATGTATAATTATTGTAAAAACTTAAAAAATCATCTCTGTTTTGACAAAGGCTAGAGGTTAGATATTTGGTGTGAAACATTGTGTAGTAGAGCTCTCCTATGATTGTTCAAATTCTTTATAAAATCCTTTACTTTTGATAACTAGGTGAGCGATATAATTACGGGCCATCATGGCACTTTTGTTTATCAATGTATTTTATTATTTATATTATTATTCTTTTACTTTTTTATATAAAAATTCCCTTAAATATATTATCACTACAATGTAACAAAACATTAAAAGACCTAAAAACAATATTTCTTATTTCTTTACCTTTTCATTATTATTTTGGATCTTGTAATGAAATTAACTTATTTCTCAAAGTATCTTACTGGCCTTTTAAAGTGCAAAATTTAATATATGGGTTGAAATGTATTAACTACTAGGGGCTGAAAAGTCATGTAAAAAGGGGTTTAAGAGTCAAGGGGTCTAGTAGTCATCCTCTTATCCTATTCCGGACAATTGTAATGAATGGGTCTCTTCTCTAATTTAGAGATTATTTTTGATAACTTTAAAATTTTGGTTACTTAAAAACAATTTTCGATTCGGGAATGTATTACCCAGCCTATGCTGTGCTCTTGTTTTGAACATATCAAGTAAAATAATACAAGAAACTGTTATTGTGAAATAAGCAATGATATTTTTTCAGATGAAGTTATAAGAATAAAGGATGTAAAGTACTTTGGATTTAAGTTTTGGTTGCTATGTATTATCTGTGTAGCCTATTATGTGGCAGTGTTCCCATTTATAGGACTTGGTCTGTAAGTAGTACCCTTATATTATTTACTAACATTCAATTGTAGCTCATCTTTTTCCAAAGAAAAATTTGAGGTATTGCTACAGTCATATTGTCCGTTCTGTTGCTGTCCAAAAACTTTAACAATAAGGACATTATTTTTTAATATATTGTCTTCATACTTGGACACTTGGACTTTATACTTCCAACAACCCTTTGGAAATGACCTTCAAATAGACCAGATTGAATGTGACTTTGACTCATAAATGACCTTGACCTTCAGTATCAAATGTCTTTATTTATTATTGTGTCGCCTTGAAAAGGAGACATATAGGGATTACTTTTGTCGGCGGTGTCAGTGGTTGTACCCTAAGGCTTGTCCAGAGCATAATTCAGTCTTGATAAGTCAGATTGACTCCAAACTTGGTATGCATGCTTCTTTTAATAACTCAAAGTGCAGTGCACAAGAATCATTACTCTGCACTTCTTAATTTTTGAGTTATTGCCTTTTGTAAATTTTCATACTTTATTTTTGCCCGGGCCATTTCTCCTTAATTATAAAAGCTATGGACTTGAAACTTCATAGGATGATAGATCTCATTAACAAGAAGTGAAGTGCACAAAAACCTGTACTCTACACTTCTTATTTTTTTAGTTATTGCCCTTTGTTAAATTTAATACTTTATTTTTGTCCAGGCCATTCCTCCTTCACAATAAAAGCTATGGACTTGAAACTTCATGGGATGGTAGATCTCATTGAGATAAAGTGCAGTTTTCAAAAACCGGTACTCTGTACATGATGAATTTTGAGTTAATGCCCTTTTGTTAATTTTCTTACTGGGCCATTTCTCCTAAACTATAAAAGCTATGGACTTGAAACCTCATTGGATGATAGATTTTATTGTAAAGAAGTGTAGTACACAAAAACTGGTACTCTGCACTTCTTATTTTTTGAGTTATTGCCCTTTGTAAATTTTCATATTTCATTTTTTGCCGGGCCATTTCTCCTAAACTATGAAACTTTTGACATGAAAACTTCATAGGATGTTAGATCTCATTGAGATGAAGTATAGTGCTCAAAAACTGGTACTCCATGATTTTTGAGTTATTTCCCTTAGTTTATTTTCTTCTTTATTTATCCCGGCCATTTTACCTACACTATAAAAGCTATGGACTTGAATCAAGAGTAATGCCCTTTGTTAATTATAATACTTTATTTTTGTCGGAGCCAATTCTCCTACACTTAAAAAGCTATTGACTTGAAACTTAAGAGGATGATAGTTCTCATTGAGTAGAAGTGCAGTGCACAAGAACTTGTACTCTGCACTTCTTTATAGGCTTGTCCAGAGCATAACTTGGTCATTATAAGTTAGATTGCCTCCAAATTTGGTACTTAAGCTTTTTTCATTCACCTGAATTGCAGTGCACAGAATCCTCCATTTGATCTATCCATGGTATTTTTATTTTTGTGCCCCCACTTTAGTGGCGGGCATTTAGATTTACCCTTGTCCGTCCGTCCTTCCACACTCACAGGAGAGTAATTATGTGGCTAGAGGGACAATAGGTAACTGTTCTTTCTCTTTGATGTATATATATATTCATTCCGTAATGCTTTTAATGTGGCTATTTTTTTTTGTGTGGCTAAAAAGAACAATAGAGAGAACAATAGAGTAGCCACATAATTACTGTCCTGTTAGAACGTCCGTCCGTCCGTTCACTTTTGTGTCGCACGTAACTCAAAAAGTATTTGACCTAGAGTCATGAAACTTTACAGGAATGTTGATCAGCATGTGTAGTTGTGCACCTGGGTATTTTCATCTGGATATTTTTAGTATTTTCAGAGTTATTGCCCTAGACTTAGTAAAATTTTGCAATTTTCAACTTGTGTCGCATGTAACTTAAAAAGTATTTGACCTAGAGTCATGAAACTTTACAGGAATATTGATCAGCATGTGTAGTTGTGCACCTGGGTATTTTCGTCTGGATATTTTTAGTATTTTTAGAGTTATTGCCCTTGACTTAGTAAAATTTTGCAATTTTCAACTTGTGTTGCATGTAACTTAAAAAGTATTTGACCTAGAGTCATGAAACTTTACAGGAATGTTGATCAGCATGTGTAGTTGTGCACCTGGGTATTTTCGTCTGGATATTTGTAGTATTTTCAGAGTTATTGCCCTTGACTTAGTAAAATTTTGCAATTTTCAACTTGTGTCGCATGTAACTCAAAAAGAATTTGACCTAGAGTCATGAAACTTTACAGGAATGTTGATCAGCATGTGTAGTTGTGCACCTGGGTATTTTCGTCTGGATATTTTTAGTTTTTGTAGAGTTATTGCCCTTGACTTAGTAAAATTTTGCAATTTTCAACTTGTGTCGCACATCACTCAAAAAGTTTTTGACCTACAGTCATGAAACTTTACAGGAATGTTGATCTGCATGTGTTGTTGTGCACCAGGTATTTTCGTCTGGATTTATTTAGTATTTTTAGAGTAATTGCCCTTGACTTAGAAAATCTTTGCAATTTTCAACTTGTGTCGCAAGTTACTCAAAAAGGATTTGACATAGAGTCATTAAACCTTATGGGCAGGTTGCTCAGCATATTTAGATTTGCACCTGGGGTTTCGCTTGTGGATTTATCCAGTATTTGTAGAGTTATTTCCGTTGACTTAGTAAAAAGATTGACAGAACAGTGGCACGGTGGGGGCACATTTCTAGTTTGATAATATATCAGTTTTATTAATCCTGATGTACAATTGTTACAATCAATTCAAATGCCACTAAAATTCAAGGGACGTGTAAATTGTAAGAGTGGTGTTTATAGATAACCAATATTTCAGAAGAAAATGCCTAAGGGTCACAGCTATACTATTCACAAGGTGACACATCTGACTCGCGGAATTCTAGTTAATAAATGAACCTCTACATTAATGATCTTTATGTGGTCCTTAACAAAATTTGTTAAGGTATTAGCACCCTAATGCATTACCTCCGCTTTGAAGAGTATTCAAATAGGCTAGAACTACTGTTAACTACATTGAAAATGAGGGGCCATGGGTTCAATCCCCAGAAGGGTCAACTTTTTTTTTCTTTCTTTTTTTCTTTTAACATTATTTATGTATCTCTCATGTCCCATTTGGAAAGAAAAAAGTGTTTAATTTAGATTTTTTAATTTATATAGGTATTTATTGGCTAAATTATGCTTAATCTAGTAATAAATATGGTACCTGATATTTTCAAAGTGTAATATAATCAAAACTAGACGGTAAAAGTATTTCATATTTTACAAGATCAACCAATATACCTTTTAAAAAATTTAGTGAAACTTTGAAAACAGGCACTCATTTGGGTAAATTTCAAGAATTTTTTAAATAAGGCTCCCTAAGTAGAAAAATGGTCAGACATGTGGTAAAAATGGGTGGGGTAGGGTAACATTTTTATACAGATTTCATAAATTTTAAGTAGAAACCATAATTTTGCTTATGTGGATTGTTAGCTGAATGATACTTCTTGTTTCTTACCAAAAATTAATGGGAAAACATTTTTCATTAGAATGTTATTGCAGATTATTTAAAGGATCCGCATTTCTAAAAAAGGGCCCTCATAACATCCTAGCTTGAGTTCAGAAAAGTGGCCATAACTTGATTTCCGTACGGTAAACTTTGTTTAAATTTTGCATACAGGTGTACTTTAAGGTATACATCTGACCTATGATGTCATTTTTTTAGTTTCTGATAGTGCCCATTAGGGTCCTAATACCTTAAAATGGTTTCATGCTTAATACAGAAATAAGACTTCTTCTCTAGCCCTTGGATGATTGATAAAACTGAATTGACAGGAATGTCCAGGTAATTCAATCTTGTCAATGTAGACTTTATCCTCTTGTGAGCCATTAAGGGCCATGATGGTCCTCTTGTTATATATTTTAGGCAGATGTATATTTTATCCTTAACATTTTCCATTATTAACCATTGGTCAGTCATCATTATAAATGGCCAATCTTTTGAAATACAAAGTCAATTCAGCTCCACTTGACAATGAAAATATGAACATAATGTCATTTATCTTTACAATTTCTTTTTTCCAGTGTTTTCTTTGAAATGAAATTTGGACTTGATCCGTCAGTAGCAAATAGTGTTAACAGGTATGTTATATATAAACTCAAGCTTTTAAAAAACTGAATCTTGTCAGCTAAAAAAGTTCATATAATTATACTTTAATGATACAGCTCTCAAAGAAATTAACAAAGTTTAGATGGGTGACTATCTGTTGCTTTGTGTCTCACTCATTGCATTATGTAATGTTATTATGTCTTTTTATGCGACTGCAGCATCTGCAAATAGCGATTCACCTATGCTAAGTGCTATATTTTGTTCCTAGAAAGGGGTTTATGACCATGAATGTCCCCTTTCAAAGTTGTTCAAATGGTTCTGGTCTGTTGCATAAGAAGGTCACAGGGTTTCAAAAATTCAAATTAAAAAAATCTTCTTGTCTTAAAGTACAAGGCCTAGAGCTTTGATATTTGGTATATATTATCACCAGCAGATCCACTACCAAAGTTGTTCAAATTTTGTCCCTAGTGTCAAAATTGGCCCAGCCATCAGGGGGGAGTGCGGTGGGAGGGTCATAGGTTTTCCTTATATGTATATACTAAAAACTTTAAAAACTTCATTGTGTAGTGGACCTCTGCCAAGATTATTCTAATTGTAACCGAGGGGTCAAAATTGGCCCGCCCTGGCCTTAAGCTAGGTCAAAATTTTAGAGAGAAGTGACTTCTCCCTCCAGCTGATTTAGGGAGAAGTGAGGAGACTTTAGGGAGAAGTTGGGAGACATATAAGGTGTCATCTCGAGACTTATAAGCTAGGAAACTTTACAAGCCGGAAAAGAAATAAGAAACACCTCTCAAATAAACAGTTCTACTATAAATCTACTTTTCATAAATGTATACCAATAGCTAACATAATATTTTCATTGATATACTGTATACATGTAGTGAGTATGTTTAGTTGGTTACAATATTCAGGGCAGATAGAGCAGTGCCACTTGCCATTTGCAATGAGTCAGACTGGTCATTGTCTACAATTTTTCATTTAGCGATTTGCCCACAAGCCAGAATGTTAGAGACATTTAAATTTGTATAATCAGCGTGTTAACTTTGCAGAGTTCAATGTATTGATAAAATATTAGATACAAATCTTCACAAAATTCCTACAGATAAGTGCTCCGAAAGTTTTTAACAATTGAGTTTTTGAACATATTCACACCTTTAAAACGTTAGGCATTGTTTATCTTTACTCGCCAAAACGCCGCAACAATTATGTATATGAAAGTGTCTTTAATCATGCAATCGGTGAAAATTGATTGAATCTGTCGCCATTTTGTGTAATTGTCAACAAATAGCCGCAGTATGTTAGTGTGTCGCCGATTGGTCAATGCAAACTGCCTCGGATACAATGTGCGTTCTGATTTGTCAATCGCATGAATACATAATGAGAAAGATATACATAGTGAACTCTTGCCTTGAGGCGTGTATTAGACTTTGTTGATGTTGACACACGTTCTTAACTAGCGGATATCAGATGGTATTTGGTTGCAATTGAGAAGTAAACAGAAAAATTGTTTACAGACCTAGCATCGTAGAAAGGTATTGCAGATCACTAAAAAATCGGCGACTTCAAAATGGCTTTAAAGTTTGTTTTAGGGGAAGTAGCTAATCCAAAGGTGACTTTTTGCCCAAGTCGCCCCCTAGCTCAAGCCCTGGCCCAGGTTGCCATTAATTTTTGTCCCCCGGCTGTCAAATATCTAAGTTGTTGTCTCTTGTTTTTATGCCCCCTGCCATATAATGGCTGGGGCATATAGTGTTACCCTGTTCCATCATTCCGTCATTCTGTCATTCCATCATCATCAGTTTCAGTTCATTATCTAAGTAATACCACTTGTCAAATTTCAACCAAACTTGGCAGGATTGATCCTTGGGTGAAGGGCTTCCAAAGTTGTTCAAAGAATTTAATTCCATGCAGAAATCTGGTTGCCATGGCAACCAAAAGGAATTATAAGAATAAATTTAAAAAATCTTCTTGTAAAGACCCAAAAGGCCTAGAGCTTAGATATTTTGCATAAGGCATTGTCTGGTACACTTTTACCAAGATTGTTCAAATTATAGCCCTGGGGTCAAAATCGGCCCCGCCCCCGGGGGTCATTGATTTTCACTATATGTACATATAGTAAAAACTTAAAATAACTTTTTGTAAAGACCCATAGGCCTAGAGGTTAGATATTTTGCATAAGGCATTGTCTGGTAGACCTTTACCAAGATTGTTTAAATTATAGCCCTGGGGTCAAAATCAGCCCTGCCCCGGGGGTCATTGATTTTCACTATACGTACATATAGTGAAAACTTTAAATACCTTCTTGTAAAGACCCAAAAGGCCTAGAACTTAGATATTTTGCATAAGGCATTGTCTGATAGACCTATACCCAGATTGTTCAAATTAAAGCCCTGGGGTCAAAATCGGCCCCGCCTCGGGGGTAATTGATTTTCCTCATATTTACATAGGGAAAACTTTAAAAAAAATTCTTCTAGCAATTGACAAATGCTAGAGGTTAGATATTTTGCATGAAACATTGTGAAGTGAACCTCTTGCAAGATTGTTCAAATAATAGCCCTGGGGTCAAAATTGCCCCAGCCCCGGGGTCATTGATTTTCAATATATACGTATAGTAAAAAATAAAAAAATCTTATTGTCAGAAGGTACAAGGCTTAGAGCTTTATTATTTGTTAAATGATATCATCTATAGGTACTCTACCAAAGATGTTTAAATTTTGCCTCTAGTGTCAAAATTAAAAGTGAACTTTGATATCAGCTGACCTAGATTTTGACAAAGTGTATTACATGTTGTCCTTTGATGCAGTCTTGAAATTTAGGCTGTGTGAAATAGGACCTTCACCACCAAATTCACTAGACTAAACTGCATTGATATATTCCTACTCTGATCTTTTATTGAGTTAACAATAGATTTAACCACTTATCTGATAATAAGAATTAGATATGCATTATTTCAATCTTCAATTGTATAGAAACAAAAAAAATCTGTTCCTACACTACTATTTAGTATTGAATTAATGCGGTGGCATAGCATTTTTTCTCAAATGCAATCTTGTTCAGTTTCCGTTCATTATCTCCCCAACGGTATGACACATTCAACTCAAATTTGACATGGATATGTCAAAGGAATGCTTAGGTCAAGTTTGAATTTGGTCATGGTTTGATGATTTTTGGCAGAGTTATGGCCCTTTCACTTTGAAAATAATAACAGTTGTTTCTGGTGAGCGATTCAGGGCCATCATGATTCTCTTGTACATGTATATATATTTCTTTCTGAATTTTATTTTTCAGTTTAGTATACATTATATCAGCAATTGCCTCACCCCTTTTTGGCTTCCTCATAGACAAGAGTGGCAAGAATGTATTCTGGGTTATTTTAGGCACCTCTGTTACGATAGGTTGTCATGCCATGCTTGCCTTTACATTTATCACACCTTTTGTTGCCATGGTAAGTTTAAGTGCATTTTATATAATCAAAAATTTTATATAATCAATAGACTATCATTGGTATAGAAAGTTATAATTTTGAAAATCATTACAAATATCGTAGAATTTCCAGATAATAACATAGTTCAGTGTTTTTCAATAAAATATTTTAAGATTGGTTCTATGTTTTTTTTTCAAATATTGATTTAAAATACTGTGTGGTTACTATTATAATTTTGGAAAGAAGTTGACATGTTTTATACTACAATTTAATCAAAGCATCTGTACTTATGTATTATGTATCCCAAAATTTTTGGGATACATATAGTCTTCGCCGTCCGTCCTGATGATCCATCTGTCTAACAAGCTTCTCCGGCTTTTACAGGTAAAACTACTGGTGGAATTCCAATGAAACTTAACAGGAGTGATCAGTACCAACCCTAACTGTTCATATTGCCAGCATGTTGCACTTTGCTGCACAAAATGGCCACCAGAGCTTAAAAATAGAAAAACCTTTCACAGGTCAAACTGCTGGTGGAATTTCTATGAAACTTTACAGGACTGTAATGTTTGACACAAGAAAATTTACCATTATATACGCCACCATGTGATCTTTAATTAGTTATGGTAATTAAAACAAGTTTATAAAAACTAAGTTCCAAAAAAGCTTAAAAAAGCAATTAAAAAGTAAATTGATCAACTCCAAAGGCTAATGAATCTCCCACAAAGGATTGTTGGTCAGGATCAGAAAATTTTCTAGAGAATTTTTTAAGAGGTTCTTATCCCTTAGTAATGTCAGTCTCTGATTTCATGAAAGATGGAGACATCAGAATCTCTCTTTGTCTTAATATTAAAAGTAATTCAACTTTCTGTTTGAATATATCTACAGGTAAGTGTATCATTTACACAAGTATTAGCATTTTCAATAATGCTAGGAATTGCCTTTCAAGTTCAAGTAAATAACAATAAAAACTTCCCATTTAATGGAAGTGCCTTGACCTAGGAAATATGTATAGTTGAATCCTATCTGCCACATTCATTTTGCGGCAAAAGATGAAGGTGAATGTGACCTTAAATAATGAATTATCTCTTATTTACTATCCAGCACTTACAAAAGTGGAGTGCACTCTTCCTTGAAACCAAATTACAATGAGTTTAAACTTGGATATTTAGTAGTGGTGACCTAGTGGAAAAACATCTGCCTTGTATTAAAGTTTGTTGTGTTTAAGACTCATTGGATATATAACTAATGACTGAAATACAAATGAGCCGCGTCACAACAAAACCAACATAATGCGTTTGCAACCAGCATGGATCCAGACCAGCCTGCGCATCCGCGCAGTCTGATCAGGATCCATGCTGTTCGCTATCAGTTTTGCTACTTGTGATAGGGTTGGTAAGTGAACAGCATGGATCCTGATCAGACTGCGTGGACGCGCAGGCTGGTCTGGATCCATGCTGGTCGCAAACCCATTATGTTGGTTTTGTCGTGACGCGGCTCAAATTTACTAGTAGCTTCCAACTTTAAAGCGCACTCCTTGTTTATGTCTCTCTGATATCAGTATAGTCTGACTGAACTGGTGTTCTTGTCATCTGAAATTTAAGTAAAGAAGCTAAAATGTGTTGGGCTTTATGACAGTTGCTCTCTTCTGTAAGTAGATACTGTCTGAATGCTTGTTGACCAAGAAGCTGGAATCACTCACTCACTCACTCACTCAATCAATCAATCAATCAATCAATCGATTACTTACTTTGATACAGTTTGGATAGTTGAGGAAATGTAAATGATTTGTACAGTTGTCTGCCTTAAATTTTTAGTATGCCATAAAAATTATCATATTTCATGTCAGAAACACTATTTTCTACAGAAAAGATCATAATTATTTATTTTCACAAGATGATAAAATGGATAAAAGTGTTTGAATTGTATATTAAAACCTTTGTATTTTTTATTTCTATAGAGTGTTATGGGCTTGGCTTATTCTGTATTAGCCAGTGCATTGTGGCCAATGGCATCAATGATTGTTGCTCAGCATCAACTTGGTACAGCATACGGCATGTAAGTTGACAACAATAGCTTTTCTAATTAATCTTCATTTGAAACCATGTATACACATTTGTTATGTTACATCTAATGTATACTTTTACTCTAGATATTTGGCTTAGAACAATTATAATCTTTTTTTAAGTAGTCATTTATTATCTCAAAATTTTTTTTTAAATAGAGGTATTGTTACAGTCATGTTGGCGTTGCTGTTTGCAAACATGTACCTTGATCATAACTTTTTAGCTGGACTATACAAAGCATATGGAGAGCTGTCCTACTCACCCCGACGTCAGCACCCGCGTCCAGATTTCAGATTAAAGTTTTGGTGCAGTAAAAATAACTTTTGTTATAACTTTTTTATTTCTTAAGGTATCAACTTCAAACTTCATATATATGTTCCTTATCAGCAACCATAACTTATGTGACAAGGTTCATAGCTCTCGCACCAATATATCAAGAATTTTCTCCCTTTGAACTTAGAATTTTCCTCAAAAAATATTATTTTTAGCTCACCCATCACAAAGTGACAAGGTAAGCTTTAGTGATCGCTTTTCTTCCGGCATCCGACCTCCGTCCTTCTGCCGTCCATTTGTCCTTCCACCGTCTGTTAACTTTTTACTTTAAACAACATCTCCTCATAAACCGCTAAGCCAATTCATCCAAACTTCACAGGAATGTTCCTTTAGTGGTCACCTTTGAAAATTGTTCAAAAATTTAATTCCATGCAGAACTCTGGTTGTCATGGCAACCGAAAGAAAAAACTTAAGAATCTAAAAAAAAAAGCATAGTGTTAGAACTTAGATATTTGGCATGAAACATCTTCTAGTGAGTGTCTAACAAGTTTGTTCAAATAAAAGCCCTGGGGTAATTTATTTTCCTTATATGTATTTAGTAAAAACAAAAAACTCTTCTTTAACAAAACTCAAAGAGCTAGAGCTTAGATATATGGCATGAACAATCTTCTATTGGATGTCTACCAAATTTGTTCAAATAAAAACCCTGGGGTCAAAATTGGTCGGTCGGGGGGTGGGGTGGTGTCATTGATTTTCCTTATATGAATGGTAAAAACTTAAAAAAGGTAGAGGTTAGATATTTGACATGAAACATCTTCTAGTTGTTGTCTACAAAGTTTGTTCAAGTTAAAGCCCTGAGGTCAAATTGGCTAGCCCCAGGGGTCTTTGATTTTTCTTATATGTATATATTAATAACTTAAAAAAATTTTTTTTTTCTTTTTTATTAAAAGAGAAAAAAAAGAGCTAGAGCTTAGACATTCATGTCCAAACTGTAACTTTTGTCATGCATGGAAGGATTTTAAAATAACTTGGCACAAATGTCTTACATATCAAGACAATGTGTGTCGTGGCTAAGGCTCATGTCCGTCTGTCCGTTCGTGTGTCCCCACTTACACAACAATCATGTCCAGACTGTAACTTTGTCATGTATTGAGGGATTTTGAAATAACTTGGCACAAATGTCTATCTCATAACAACATTTTGTTGCATCCAAGAACCACATCCTTTCTTCAAAGGTCAAGGTCACACTTATATTTTGAAGGTTCACACTTTTACAATTAGAGATTACAGGTACAATAATACAAAGATCAATATTAAGCAATTAGTTACTTTCATTCTCATTTCTTTTCATACTACCTGCATGCTTAAGAAACCATTTTGGGGGCATTCGTCACTTGGGTGACAGCTCTTGTTCTTTTTATTGGTAGTATCAGCAAAATGTCTTTCCTACAGTCTTTGTGTTTAACAATGACATTTTCTTTCAGAATGCAGGCTATTCAGAATCTTGGTCTAGCAACCATATCTATAGCTGCTGGAAGTATTGTAGATTCCAATGGCTACCTTATTCTGGAAGTATTCTTTTTGGCATGGCTTTGTAGTAAGTACTTATTTTCAGTGTTATTGTATATTTTTATATCAAAAGGACATAAGACATTTTTTGTGGAATTTAAAAAAACATTTTTTCAATGATTACAATTAAGATCTAGTAATAGAAAAATTGCCCCGTTTGATACTGCAAACAGTCTTTTATTAGAGCTTTTGTGATCACAATTTGTCTAGCGTCCATCATCTGTCAGTGCTTCCTTGCATCTGATGTCAACTTTTTTTTCAAATGTCTTCTCCTTAGAAACCACTGGGTCAAATTAGATGAAATTTTCATTGGATGTTCCTAGCATGAAGCTCAAATGATTCAGCTCTGTTGAACATCTGAATCAAAAAGGTTTAACAATAGATTTTAAAAATGAACTCTTTAAAAATCTGTTTTCTCTGAAAGCGCAAGACCTGAAGCTTAGATATTTTGTGAGTGTGTCATCTAATGAAACTCTACAGAAATTGTTTAAAATATATTCTTGGGATCAAAAATTGATCCCGCCCTAGGGGGTCATAGCTTTTCCTTATATAATGAATAATTGAAAAAATACTTTTCTGAAAAACTGCAAAGCTATATCTTAGATATTTTGCATGAAACATTGTCTGGTGAACCTATACAAAAATTGTTCAAATTATAGCTTGAGGGTTAAAATTAGTCCCGTCCCGGGGGAACATAGATTTTCATTATATGTATAAAGTAAAAACTTTGAAAAATATTCTCTAAAATAATGAAGGTTAAAGTTAGATATTTGGCATGAAACATGACATAGTAGACATCTATCAAGTTTGATCATACTATAGCCCTTGGGTGAAAATTGACCAGGGTGTCATGGCTTTTCCTTATATATTTAATACTTCAAAAATTTTCTTCTTGAAAACAGCTAGAGCTAAATCTTAGATATTTAGCATGCAACATTGTCTAGTGGACCTTGACAATTTTTTTTCAAATTATAGCCTTTGGGTCAGAATTGGCCAAACCAGAGGGATTTCCTTACATGTCAATAGCAAAAACTTTAGAAAATCTTCTGTAAAATAATGAAGGTTAAAGTTAGATATTTGGCATGAAACATGACATAGTAGACATCTACCAAGTTTGTTCATACTATAGCCCTTGGGTGAAAATTGACCAGGGTGTCATGGCTTTTCCTTATATATTTAATACTTCAAAAATTTTCTTCTTGAAAACAGCTAGAGCTAAATCTTAGATATTTAGCATGCAACATTGTCTAGTGGACCATGACAATTTTTTTTCAAATTATAGCCTTTGGGTCAGAATTGGCCAAACCAGAGGGATTTCCTTACATGTCAATAGCAAAAACTTTAGAAAATCTTTTTCTCTTAAACCATGAAGACTTAATCCTAGGTTTTTGGGGTGAAACATTATCTAGTAGACCTCTACCAAGTTTGTTCAAATTATAGCCCTTGGTTCAAAATTGACCCCGCCCCAGCAGTCACGGCTTCTTATAATTTAGTAAATAGTTAAAAAATCTTCTTGAAAGCAGCAAGGGCTATATCTTACATATTTAGCACAAAACATTATCAAGTAGACCTCTACCAACCAGTGACTTCAGATAAGCAGCCATTGACTTTCATAGCAACCATTGCCTTCCATAGCAACCAGTGACTTTCCATAGCAACCAGTGACTATCCATAGCAACCAACGACTTCCATTGCAGCCAGTGACTCACATAGTTACCATTGACTTTCCATAGCAACCATAGACTTCTTTTGCAACCATTGACTTTCAGTTGTAATCAGTGACTGTCCATAGCAAACGGTGACTTATCATAGCTACCAGTGCCCTCTTTAGCCTTCCATAGCAAACAGTGGCATCCCATAGCAGTTATTGACTCTCATAGTAACCTATCGACTTTCCATAGCAAACAGTCACTCCTATAGCAACTGTTAGCCTTTCATAGCAGCCATTGTCTTCCATAGCAAACTGTAAATTTTTATTGCAACTAGTGACTTCCAGAGCAAACATTGACTTTTTATGTAGCAACCAGTGTCTTTCAAAATAAATATTAACTTTCCGTAGCAACAAGTGAATCTTCCATTGAATTTCATAGCAACCACTGACTTTCCAGGTAACCATTTATTTTGTATAGCAACTAGTGGCTTCTTTAGTAACTATACTTGTCTCCTAGCAATATCAACCAGTTTTAAAAAAAACCAGTGATTTATGATTATATTATTATATGATTTACATGTGCACTATTTCAGATGCAAATATGAACTTTGTGATATCAGTTTAAGATTTAGACTTTACATCTGCTTTACATTTATAGTTTACAATGTTACTTGTCCATTGTCATTTACAGCATTTATAATCAGGTGAGCGATATTAAGGCCATCATGACCCTTTTGTTTATTATTGCTGAATGATACAGTGTTTTATAACTATTACCACTATTCCCTACCAAACAGCAGAATGATCTTTGTTGCTCATGTAATTTTTTGTTGTGATTTCAGTTGCTCTTATTGCTGCAGTATTACTGTACCTGATTGATGCTGCTCAAGGAGGTGTTCTCAATAAATCTGCTAGACTAAGACAGAAAGAGAGGGAATTGGAAGCAACAAATGAGTAAGTTACAAAATGTATTTTCATACCATCAAAAGGTGGCATATAGTGATAACAATATCAATCTGTTTGTTCATCCAGTACAACCTTGTATGTGCTTTACTTCTGCAGCAACTTGTCTGATTTCAAAGAAACCTTCAGGTATCAAACCTAGTTCTACATATCATATACATGTTTCATATGGTCCTCTGAATTTTTATAGTTCAAGTTTAATGCATAAAAGGCCTCAGGTCCATAAACATAATTATATTATACATGTATATCGATGTAGTTTATAACTAAATATGAAGTGCAATGTCTAGGATTAACAATTTCAATAATATCCACAAGTGGTCAGACGGTTTGTCGGTCCTCTTCATGGTTTCCAGACGATAACTAGATAGGAATGTGTATTCAAACTTGGTATATAGCAACCTTAATTTTGTTTACGGAATTGGAGTTAGGAATGTAATTTAACTCGGCATATAGCAAGTTTATGGAGAGACGCAGCTTTGGATTGCTGTTGGACCCTATAGGTTTAAGGTCAAAGCCAATGTAACTAAAAATAAAAAAAATGGTTTCCATATAATTCTTTTTTACAAAGATAATTGTTAACAGGTGATTATACTCTTGTAACAAGGCACTAATTTGTAATAATTATTGGTTCACAGATGCAACATCTTAATATATAGGTTGAGTTTAAATTTTGCTTAAGACCACTAATTTTTAGCTCACCTGAGCACAACATGCTCATTGTCAGCTATTGTGATCCCCTACTGTCAGTCGTCCTTTATAGTCTGTCTGTGCGATATCAACAATTTCTGTAAACAACATACAGTGGGTGGGTGGGGGGAGTCATAGGTTTTCCTTAGTGAATATTTAATAAAAACTTAAAAAATCTTCTTTGAATTGACAGAGGCTAGAGATTTGGCATGAAGCATTGTGTAGTGGCACTTTACAAAGATTGTTCAAATTATAGCCCTGGGGTCAAAATTGGCCCTGGCCCAGGGGCCATAGGTTTTTCTTTTATGTATATAGTAAAAACTTTACAAGATGTTCTAGCCTGACAGTTTAAGGCTTAGGGCTTAGATATTTGGTATAATATATTATCCATAGATCATTCACAAAAGTTGTTCAACATTTGTCCCTTGTGTCAAAATTGGCCTGTAGAGTTCCTTGATTTAGTAAAATTTGCAATTTTGAACTTGTGTTGCACATAGCTCAAAAAGTATTTGACCTAGAGTCATGAAACTTTATAGGAGTGTGCTCAGCATGTGAAGTTGTGCACCTGGGGGTTTCACTTGTGGATTTATTCTGTATTGTCAGAGCTATTTTCCTTGCAAATTTGCGTTGTGCATAGCTCAAAAAGTATTTAACCTAGAAACATGAATGTTAATAGAAAAGTTGGTCAGCAGGTGTAGTCATGCACCTGTGGTTTTGCTTGTGGATTTATCCAGTATTTCTAGAGTTATTGCGCTTGAATTAGTAAAAAAATGCAATTTTCAACTTGGGTTGTGTGTAGCCCAAAATGTGTTTGACCTAAAGTCATGAAACAAATTTATAGAAATGTTGGTTGGCGCACCTGAGGGTTTGATTGTGGATTTATTCAGTATTTGAAGAGTAATTACCCTTGACTTAGTAAATACTGTTCCATTATGTTGTATTATGTGTTCTTTGAGTGCTTGAGTTAGAATCAACCAACTTAGCAGGAGTAATAATCAACATCACTGTGAAGCTGTGTACCTGGGGTTTTGCATATGTTTTTTTTTCAGTTTTCTTAGAGTTTATTGCCCTTTATTAGTCCCCTACCGGTTTACCGGAGGGGACTTTAGGTTTACCCTCCGTCCGTCTGTCCGTCTGTCCGTCCGTCCGTCAGTCCGTCCGTCTGTCCGTCCGTCAGTCCGTCCGCTCCTATGAGCAGATAGTTCTGGGTTGCACAGCGAGTACGAATAAGACTTGTGTGGAAATTTGCTGCTTATGGGGTGCAACCCACAAGTGGCCATTAAAAAACACAAAAACGGCTTATTTTCCCCACAAGTAGGGACAGTTTTACTTGCAACCCGCAAATTACGGTTTTGTGGTCAAGGACAATTTTTTCGGCCAAGATTATAAATTAACTTCATTTGATAGAGCCCCATTAACCAATAAAATATCATTTACCTTACGCATGCGCAGAAAGCTAACGCATGCGCAGAAACGCGAACTAGATTTCGATGGCGACATCACGCGGTCACACATCTAGATATTGATATCGGTAGCTTGGATTCACAAGGCTTTGTAAGTATTCTGTTTTCATTAATAGAATAGAGCTAATATAAAACAAAATGTTTTCAATAATATCGAAATGTGCTGTAAAATTATTGTATTCAAAATACAGGTCAAACACGGCTCGTATTCCGCTCCGGAAAAACCGGATGCAATATGGCTGCCATAATTTGTTAGTACGAACAAAATATTTGCAGAACTTTCCGATTTTGGTAAATAATTGAAAGTATTTCACTCTAATATTTGTTTAATTAATTCAACAAAGTACTTATCTAATAAAATGATTTGAACCTTTACTTCATTTGCCATGTTTATCAGGCTTTATCTATTCCTTCTTACTTCATAATATACCGCATTTAGTGGGGTCAGTCATAAATTTTCCCTGAAACCGGTATTGACGTGGTCTAATTTATAATCCATGAAATTCACGTTTTTCTCGATTAAATTGTTTAAGAAACACAACTGTTGTAAACATTAACTAGATTTCTATATTTAAGTTACACACATGGTTACTATTTATAGATTTTCAAAAAATTAACAAACATCACCGATGAAAGGTCACATAGTCTGATAGACATCATGGAAATTTACCACTTCTCTATTATTTGTTATAGGTGTGAGGCGATAACTTGACACTTACTTTTCATGAAAACAAAAACAAAGGCCTATAAATCTTCTGTAAGATTAATTCTGGTAAATTATACAAAATCAGGGCTCGACATTAACGGTTGTCCGACTGCCCGGGACAACTAAAAGTTTGGTCCGGGCAAGTTATTTTGAAAAGCACTTGTCCGACAGGGCAAGTGAAAATAAAAAGCATCATTGACAAAATGCATGTACAAAATGAATAGAAATAACATCTTTTCATTTATAAACATCTTTAAAACAAAATACACCATGAATCATTATCAATAATGTGAATATACTACGGTCATGTACATTTGTTGATATAGGAAACGGAAGGAAAAATATGAGCATGCGCCGCGGTAAGGTAATTCCCCGTTCTAATAATAGACTATATCTAATTTTGTACAAGGTAATTCCCGGGTTAGCTGTCGTTTAAATTTTGATGTTTGCATGTAAAGATATCATTGAAAATATGTAAATAATCATATTGATCTTTAAATATAATTGTTAAATAATGTTTTTGCATTTAAAATGATTTATTGTTTAATCTAATATAACAACATTATGAACACAACGAAGACTCGTTTACGGCTGTTGACTTGATGATTGGGAATTACCTTACCGCGGCGCATGCTCATATTTTTCCTTCCGTTTCCTATATCAACAAATGTACATGACCGTAGTATATTCACATTGAATAAACAGATGAACCCATGTTTTAGAAAAACTACTAAATACAAAAAATATTTGTGTCTAACTAACAATCAATTTCATAAACAATATGTCCAGTTTATTACCTAATACAAGAAGTATTTAATAATGTATGAGCTTGTTTGTTTTTCTGATTTATACATTTTTACCATTTTAGGTCAGGACAAGTAAGTCTTAGGTCAGGGCAAGTAGTTTTAAAAACTACTTGCCCGACAGGACAACCTGATTCAAAAATTAATGTCTAGGCCTGAAAATCTCAAGTTATTAAAATTTGTAAGAAAAAAAATTAATATAGCTGAAAAAGTGCATTGTCTAAGACTCACATTGCAGAAAAAAAGCGAAACATAATTAAGTTTGCTAAATTATCACATAATACCTGTAGATGTCTGGGTGAAACTAGGTCACATTGATATTTTTCAGAAAAGAAAAGAAAATGTCTGGGTCATTCAGTTTATTATTTTTTTTTTCTGTGGGAAAAATTTGGGAGGTACCAATAGTCTTTGATGCTTAGACTAGGTTATATGTAGGAACACTGTCCTGTTTATTACTATTAGGTTCAATAAAACCCATTTATATATTTATAAATCTTAAACTGTTCAACTTTTTCTGTGATATCAAAAATACCAAGGACAGGCTAAAATGTGTACATATGCAGTTTTTCTTCCAGCTCCGATTTTTTTTTTTGGGGGGGGGGGGGGGTCATTCCTGACTCCTTGTATAAGATTTTAGGGGTCACTTGAAATTTTAGAGTGCCATGCCAAAGCATTTATTTTATTAACCAAGAAATACATAGGATACCTGGAACCACTATTTTATCAGCCTCTTCCCTATAGTTCATTTAGCCATTGAAAAATTAATAGGTAAATAGAAAAGAAAAGGTAACATATAAATAACTTGAAGAATCTCTACAAACAGAAAAAAAATCTTTAATGAGTTTAATTACCCCCAGTTAGCTCCATTCACAAGCCAGTGTAGGACCTGAACATTACAACTACTTTTAATCAGTGAGTCATTTGTTTACACAGTTGCATCATCCTCATATTTGGTAGTATACGCTATGTCACTAGCTGTACTGTATACAGGTAAAATGTGTAATGATTGGAAGAGGGTTGTGTATACAATTTTTCTTTTGACAATTGGATAATTAATTTATAGAAAAGAGGACAATAATTGGATATAATTTATAATGTTGTCCTCGTGTGGTGCATGAAGGAGAATTTTTCTGATTAATGGACAAAGGTATGAAGTAAGCAGTGCATGATTTGTATTTGAACTTATAAAACAGTTTGCTGTGGATTTGAAATAGTCATAATTTGAGATCTACTATATTACTACCCCGCCCTCGCCCACACACACACTACCTTAAGAAAATATTCATTGTATGTGACCAACATATACTGGCAAATATCTCCCATCACAACTATTGTAAACAATATTTAAATAAAGTAATTTTGATTCAGGAACTATGATAACACACCTCATAAGGAAACATATGTTTCTGTTGGTGATTTTTTTAATTATATATGAAAAACTGCATCATGAAAAGAGACAAAAAATTGTCTGAGACATATTCACAATTTTAGATATTGAATTGTTGATTTCATTTATAACCAATCAAATAATTTTTAATATTTTTAGATTGTTTTTCATCAGCTTTTTTTGCAGGCGCCGAAAAAAATTCAAATTTGTAATTTACGACAAAATTTTCAGTTGTTGATGTAACTTTTTGAAGGCAAAGTTTATGGTATTTATTCGACATGTCCAAAATTATGATGGTCAATATCTGGTAGGTTCTTTAAAGTTGAGAATGAAAAGAAACATGACTTATGCAGCCTTCTTTTGTTTTTTTGCAAAACAATAGCGAAAGTTTTTGAAAGTGACAATTTCTTTAAATAATTTCCATTAATAATCATGGATTACCAACAGTAACATTCATATACTGTAACAATAACATTCATAATACAGTATTGGGATTTTTTGTCTGTGAATTGGGGAATTTTTTATTGGGAATAAGACCGAATATCGGCTATAAAATCAGTTGCACTTGTACAGGATCTTTAGGTATCACACAGTGCTTGTAGATAAATCTAATCCTTGCCTCTGGGCGTAACTTAAACTGAATTGGCAACAACACAGTTGCTGCCAACACTACACCATTGAATTAACACATTTATAAGACATGATGTGCAGGTCCATCAGTTATATATTGCTTTTATTTGCTGATGTAAATATCACAATTAATTGTGCATAATTAATACACACCTGTCTCTTTTTAATCAGAGAGTTTAGAGAAGATTGTTCAAATTATGGCCCTAGGGTCAGAATTGGCCCCGTACCGGGGTCATAGGTTAAATACGGTGACATAGCATTTTTCACAAACGCAATCTTGATAATTATTTTTTAAAGGTCAGGACTTGTGGGGGTGATCGTCCAAATTTCTGGGGAAGCACATCAGACTGTACAGTACTTGTGGATGCATAAATACAATTACACTTTTAAAAGGACAGAACTAGTGGGGTGATTGTCCAAATTTCTGGGGAGGCATTTCAGACTGTACTTGTGAGTTGCATATTAAAGAACAGTTTTTATTTCATGCTTTCCAGTGTTTTATTGTAATATATCAGATGATTATATTCTGATAAACCACTAGTGAAATTTATAAAATATAATTTTCACTGTAGCCGGACTATATCTGAATGCGGATGAAAAGAAAATCAAAACTGAATGGAATAACAGGCAAAAATAAATGCCGTCATGCGTAAATTTTGCTTCTTTCGGAAAAGAAAGTTGAGGTCACCATACATTATGTTAAAAATGTAACAAAATTAAAGAAATTTAACAGAACTATATTTCAAACTTGTTGATGTGACGTCATGATGTGATGACGTCACGAAGGAGAATGCGCGACGTTACGCGGCAAAATCAGTAAAAATTACTTAAAATCACTTAAAACGCATGAAATAAAAAGAAAATTTATTTGTTTTACATATAAGATTGAAATATATTTCATTCGTGAACATCAGCTATTATATTTTCACTCGTGGCTACGCCACTCGTGAAAATATTGCATCTGGTGTTCACTCAGTGAAATTATATTTCAATCTTACATGCAAAACAAACAAATATCCTCTATATATTTTATAAACGGACAGGACTAGTGGGGTGATTGTCCAAATTTCTGGGGAGGCATTTCAGACTGTACTTGTGAGTTGCATATTAAAGAACAGTTTATGTTTTATAAACGGACAGGACTAGTGGGGGTGATTGTCCAAATTTCTGGGGAGGCATTTCAGACTGTACTTGTGAGTTGCATATTAAAGAACAGTTCATATTTTATAAACGGACAGGACTAGTGGGGTGATTGTCCAAATTTCTGGGGAGGCATTTCAGACTGTACTTGTGAGTTGCATATTAAAGAACAGTTTATATTTTATAAACGGACAGGACTAATTTATTGTATAGTTGCATATGACATGTTTGGCCAATTCCAAACTATATACATAAATGAGCACTTTTTTAGCTCGACTATACCAAGTATATGGAGAGCTGTCCTACTCGCCCCGGCGTCCGCGTCCAGATTTCAGATTAAAGTTTTGTTTGGTGCAGTAAAATATTTTTCACTATAACTTTATCATTTCTTAAGGTATCGACTTCAAACTTCAAATATATGTATATCAAGTATAATTTATTATATCAACCACATCTTATGTGACAAAGTTCATAACTCTAGCACCAATATTTTCAGATTTATCTCCCCTTGATCTTAGAATTTTCTTTAAAAAATATTATTTTTTACTGTAACTTATTTATTTCTAAAGGGATCAACTTCATACTTCAAATAAATGTACCTTATCATCATCCACATCTTATGTGACAAGGTTCATAACTCTAGCACCAATATTGCAAGAATTATCTCCCCATCAACTTAGATTTTTTTACTAGAAAATGTTATTTTTTTACTATAACTTTTTTTTAGTTTTTAAAGGTATCTACCTCAAACTTCAAATAGTTATTCCTTATAATCAATTATATTTTATGTGACATTGTTCATAACTCTTGAAGTAATTTTTACAGATTTATTTCTCTTTGAACTTAGGATTTTCTTTAAAAAGTATTATAACTTCGTTACTTTTTAAGGTATCTACTTCAAACTTCAAATATATACTTCTTATCATTTACATGCCTGTTGTGTGACAAGGTTCATAACTCTAGCGTGACTATTTCTAGAATTATTTCCCTTGATCTTGGAATTTGATTTAACAAATGTTATTTTTTTACTATAACTTAATACATAATTATACATAATTGATTTTTCTTTTTATAGTTTTGTCCTCCTTACTGTGTCCAGTATTTTATTAGTCGAGCTTGGCTGTCTCCTTTTGGCTGTCTCCTGTGACAGCTCTTTTTATTTTAGCAGTATTTCTCATGTTTGATTTATATCAAATGTACTGCCTTTCATTTTTATTTATACAATCCTATTTTTTAGGGCAGAATTCACTTTAAATATGATTTATTGAAAAGAAATAATGTCAATAAGTTTTAGTCAGAATAGTGTTGTTTTTTCCTGTTTCAGTATGGCACTTTGAATGTAGTTAGATTCTTTTAAGTGGCATTTTACTTACATACATACTTTACTAAAATAACAAAATTTGGCTCTCTATCACTTCTTTAGAACTATACATTGCTGTAGCCTAAGGAAATACATTAATTTGTACATACTCAGGAGTGCGAATTATTTTTCACATTCACAGATGTTGATTATTTACTGTACAGATTGTTTAATGGGGAATTTTTGCTGAATCTTACATATTATTTTATCCATTTTCAGGATACCTGCAAGCCAAGGCCATGAAAGAAACAGAAAGGTGTTTTATGGAAGATATTGAATATGCTACTAATGAATCAGATGATGACTCTGTGGAAGATAAAACATGCTCAACAAATCCTACTGAAATAGAAAGTGAATCAGATGATGACTCTGTGGAAGATAAAACATGCTTAACAAATCCTACTGAAAAGGAAAGTGAATCAGATGATGACTCTGTGGAAGATAAAACATGCTTAACAAATCCTACTGAAAAGGAAAGTGAATCAGATGATGACTCTGTGGAAGATAAAACATGCTCAACAAATCCTACTGAAAAGGAAAGTGAATCAGATGATGACTCTGTGGAAGATAAAACATGCTTAACAAATCCTACTGAAAAGGAAAGTGAATCAGATGATGACTCTGTGGAAGATAAAACATGCTTAACAAATCCTACTGAAAAGGAAAGTGAATCAGATGATGACTCTGTGGAAGATAAAACATGCTCAACAAATCCTACTGAAAAGGAAAGTGAATCAGATGATGACTCTGTGGAAGAAAAAGCATGCTTAACAAATCCTACTGAAAAGGAAAGTGAATCAGATGATGACTCTGTGACAAATAAACAGTTCTTACCTTATCCTACAGAAGTGGAAAATAAATCAAATGATGACTCTGTGGAAGATAAAACATGCTTACCAAATCTTACTGAACAGGAAATTGAATCAGATGATGACTCTGTGACAGATAAAACTTTCTTACCTAATCATACAGAAGTGAAAAATAAATCAAATGATGACTCTGTGGCAGATAAAACTGTTAAAGCTATAGACTTGAAACTTAATAGGATGACAGATCTCATTATGAAGAAGAGCAGTGCACAAGAACCGGTACTGTGTACCTTATGATTTTAGAGTTATTGACCTTTGTTAATTATTATACTTTATTTTTGTTCAGTCAATTCTGCTATACAATAAAACCTATTAAAGCTACATCAATCCTGATGTTACATTGTTACAATCAGTTCAAATGCCACTTAAGTTAAGGTACATGTACATTGTAAGAGTGGTGTTTATAAATAACCTATATTTAAGAAGAAAATGCCTTAGCGACTGCTATAATGTTCATAAGGCGACACATCCGATTCACGTAGTTCTAGTTGTAAACACTAGAAACAGGAACAGAGAACACAAAGTTGATTTAAATTCAAAAAAGGAAAAACTATTTTTTTTTAATTTTCTTATTAAAGATTTGTTTAAAGCGACTATCCAATATATGGTAGTTTGGTTATCTCTTTTAAATACTATAAAATGTACCACAGTATCATTTTTCGTATATATAAAACTAGAATATTGACTCAGAAGTAACAGATTATTGGTTTTGAGACTTTCATACTGTTATATTTTTAAACTGTTGTCTACGCTTTATTTTGTAAACATTGAAAAAGTTTTGTTTTTATGTATAGTCAACAGTATTTGCATGTGTTGTAAGTGAGTTGTTCAGTCATATTTCTCTTATGGAAATTGGAAAGTTTTACTTCTGCTCGTGTTTAATAGCTGTTACCATATACAGTGATACTTAATGCAATTTATATTGAAATAACAACAGTAATCTGTGAGATAGCATCTTTAAGGTAGACCATTTTAAGAGTATTCAAATGTAGGCTAGAATCACTAGCCAAAAGAGGCATTTTATTTTCTTTTTAACATTATTTATGTATCTTACAAATCCCTTATGGAACAAAAAACATGTTTGATTTTAATTACATTATTATTGTAGGTATTATTTGCTAAATAATGTCAAATTTAATAGCAAAATATGATACCAGATATTTTTGGTTTAATAAAATAATAACTACACGGTAAAATAAAAAACTACACGGTGAAAGTATGTAATATTTTGCAAGATCAACCAATAAACTATTAAGAAAATTTAAGCCCCTTATTTTGGTAAACTTTAGGGATATTTTAAATAAGAGTTTTTATATAGGGAAATGGTCAAATAAGTGTTTAAAGTGGGTGGGGTAGGGTAACAGTCACAAACATATTAAAAACATTTTGTCTCTAAACAACCATTTTGCTTGTGTAATTTGTTACCTGAATGAACAATGAACAGTAGGAAAACAATTTTCATAATAATGATCTTATAGATTTTTTAGAGTTTCCTCATTTCTAAAAAAAAAAACCTTCCAATAGCATAGTTTTAGTTCAGGAAAATGTCCAAAACTCAAAAACCACACAGTAAATTTTATTTTAATTTTGCATACAGGTGACCTTTAAGGTATATAACTGTCCTATGTTATCAATCTTTATAGTGCCCATTAGAAGTGGTCTACCTTAAACCATTTTATTTATTTGCCTATAGAAAAAGTAGAAAAGGTTGAGCATTGCAGGCATCGTGTGGTGGCTCTTGTTTATGTTGAGAGATAAAATTATTCGCTTTTACTCAGAAAATACAATTGAAATTCTTTTATGCATTTTAGGCATTTTTATGAAAGTAGTTCATATAGAATATAAATATTTTTCAATACTTAAACAGTGACATTAAAACGTTATTATTAACTAGGTTTTCCTATAAAAAATGTGTAAACTGAACTGGTCACTTTATCAAGTTTTGGTTGATTGTGTCTGTGCTTTTTGAGGGGATGGGGGGTTTGTAACAATTTTCTAAATAAATGCAATTTTTGTTGATCTTCATGTATTTTTTAGTTTATTAATTGATAGAGGATATTGAATGAGTGTAAGTTAAATACTGAATTTATTGAACTCATTGAATAAAATTATATTATGCGAGTCTCTGGCAAGCATATTCTGTTCAATGAGCTCAATAAATTTAGTAATGAACTTACTTGAATTTAATATTGATAAAGAAACATTTTTCATTAATGCATCTATAGAATGACGCTAACATTAAGGGTGTCTTATTGCTATGTTTTATGAAGCAAATGATGTGACATCAAAATATATGCACGGCTGTGCAATACCATTTTTACGATGTAGCAAAAGTGGCAGGTATGTGATAAATTAGTTTGTTAAATTTTCAAACAAACTTGTTATGATGTCTTAAGAATGAAGAATTGTATGATTGGAAACTGTCAATACTGTGGCGATTTTAAGGGGTATATTTTGCCAGTTTTGCAACAAGGCTCTGGGTGGCATTTGTGTTATTATGACGTCTCTATTTTTAGGGGTGAACAGCCCCAAAAATTGATGTAAATAATGCCTTGGTAAAGCATGTCAGAACATTTCTATCTCGACTTTTCACAATCTTCCTCACCTGATCATTGTTGTCATTTTTAGTATCACTCTTATAGGTCATGAGGGGTATTATAAAGTTTGATAACTTGTAATGGAATTTGAACATATGGCTGTTTTGGGTAAAGCTTTTTATGCAAAGTACTATGTATGTATATTTCATGCAGTCATTGATTAGATAACTTCAATAACGCCTACTTGGGACATGTAAAATCAAGTTGGGTATGAGACAGAATGTTTATAGTTTTGCATTCAAGTTACTGCATTTATCTTGTATATTACTGATATGATTTATTTCAAAATAATTAAATAAATAAATAATAAATTAAATAAACATTTTTGTTGAGCTGAACAGCAAAATAAAAAAAAAATGGTTGCCTAAATTTCATCAATTAACATTTAGCTCTTTTTATAGAATTTTTAGTATTTTGCAGTCAAAAGGTTTTACTAGTGGAGTATAATGTCTTTCAAATTGCCATGTTGTTTAAGGTTGATTGCAGGTTAATCTCTGTAACCACTGTACTGTAATGTTGAAATTCATGTTTTTAGGTCATTATGTAAGGACAGTGAGGCAAATATATATTGCCCGCATTTAGCTAAATTGTTACATGATTGTTTCAATTTAAATTGTTTGACCCAGCTTGGGGCCACCTCTTAGGAGAGGCTTTGCAGATATAGATAAGTAGTTTTATTAATTTTTGATATTTTATTATACTGAAGATGTGATTGGTGTCAATGTTAAGTCTAGTCATGATGCATAGTGAAATTTGGATAAAATAAATATTGTTCATAATCTTTTCGTTTTTCTCTCATTAATATAGTTACTTTGGTAAATGTGCCTTTGAAACAGACCAGAGAGCTTTGATGATGGTTGAGCTACATAAAATGAAAAGAAATGACTCGCTCCAACGTGCTATATGTGCACATAATGTGCCTTTACTATTTGTGTGTTAAATGACTGAAATGATGTTTCCATGAACATTCGATATCTTGCATGTAAAATATACAATGTGCACAAGTTTTGGATTATAATTCCCCACAATATGGACAAAAACACAAGTATTGGATATAATTCCCCACAATATGGACATCGAAGATATTACACACAAATGCATTTCGTACATTAAGGCACCCCACTAGTAGAATTCCCCAGAAGTACATGCTCATGAGTCCGTCCGTCCACAAAACTGGATCCCGCTATAACGCAAAAAGTACTGAAAATATTTTAATGAAACTTGATATATGGATAGATTTCAGTATGGAGATTATGCACGTCTTTTTCTTTTCTTCCTATGTTGAAAATTCTGGTTGCTATGGCAACAAATAGACTGAAAATATGGCAAATTTTACACATAACCTGGATCCCGCGATAACGCAAAAAGTACTAAAAATATTTTTATGAAACTTGATATATGGATAGATGGCAGTATGGAGATTATGCACGTCATTTTCTTTTCTTCCTATGTTGAAAATTCTGGTTGCTATGGCAACAAATAGACTGAAAATATGGCTAATTTTACACATAACCTGGATCCAGTGATAACACAAAAAGTACTGAAAATATTTTTATGAAACTTGACATATGGGTAGATGGCAGTATGGAAATTATGCACATCCTTTTCTTATCTTCCTATGTTGAAAATTCTGGTTGCTATGGCAACAAATAGACTGAATTTCAAGATTTCTGATTCTAGTCTGTAAGTTTTTTCACTATAAGTTCTTTATTTCTTAAGGTATTTTCTTCAAACTTTAAATATAAGTTGCTTGTCATCAACCACATCATATGTGACAAGGTTTACAACTCTAGCACAAAATTTATCAGAATTACCTCCCTTGAACTTAAAATTTTCATGAAAAAAACATTGTTTTTTTTAATAACTTCTTTTTCTGAATGTATTTACTTCAAACTTCATATAAATGTTTCTTATTATCACTCAACATTTGTGAGTGTTCAATAATCTAGCAAGACTATTTCCAGAATTATGCCCCTTTTGAACTTAGACTTTTTTTTGAGAAATTGGTAATTTTTACTCCAACTTCTTCAATCATGATAGGATTTTAAAAATAACTTTAGAGTGTCCTTCAGTCCGTCTGTCTGTACATAAAAACTGTTTCCTGTGATCACTTTTAAAGAACTTTTTCAACAAATTTACTTAAAATAGGAACATAAGTGAATGGCCAATGGCCCTTCAGAATGTTGCTTGGGCTCTTACCGGTAGGGGACTTATGGATTGCTTGCAATACTATGATAATTGCTTGTTTAGTATAAATTTGCAATTTTCAACTTGTTCATGCATAGCTCAAAAAGTATTGACCTGTAGTCCTGAAAGTTTACAAGAATGTTGGTCAGCATGTATACCTATGCATCTTTGGGTTGCTTATGGATTTATTCAGTATTTGTAAAGTTCTTGTCCTTCACTTAATAAAAGATAAGTTTTCAACTTGTGTCATGTGTAGCCCAAAAAATATTTGTCCTAGAGTCATAAGTTTGACAAATCAGTGGAGGGTTGGGGCACCCGTGTCCTATGGCCACGTTTCTTCTTTGATTAAAATTTAGGCATAATGATTTGTGGTATAAAATATATTATTTGAAGGTTTCTTTCAATTTTTATCATTTAAAAACCAACATTACTATTGTTTTCAGTCAGTATATATTATACATGTACAAAAGTACCTCTTCTACCTTAACATATAAAAGTATCTCATAGTTTTCTTGTGACAAGAGCATAGTTACTTGCCAATATACATCTCACTTACTATTACATTGATAATTGAAATAAAACATGTTCGGGACAATTGTAATTAATGGGTCTCTTCTCAAATTTAAAGAACTATTTATGATTACCTAAAACAAATTTGCATTCAGGTGTATATTGCCCCACGTATGGGGTGCTCCCCTTTAACGGGAGGGGATTTTAGGTCTACCCTCCATCCATCTCTCCATCCGTCTGTCCGTCCCTACAAACACAGAGGTACTTGTGTGACTAGGAGAACAATAGGTAATGGTACATTTTCTTTGATCCTATACATTCTGTTTTTACTTGTGTGTCTTTTTTTAAGCCATGTGTGACTAGAAATGACTAAGAAGATCAAAAGAAAAGTCACTTAAGAACCATTTTATAAGTCTGTCTGCATTAAGGTTGTCCGGCTTTCACAGGTTAAACTGCTGACAGGATTTCAATGAAACTTCACAGAAGTGATCAATACCATCCCTACTTGTGCACATTGCTGGCATGTTCTGTTTAACTGCACAATATGGCTACCAAAGCTAAAAATAGAAATTTCTTGTCTGGCTTTCACAGGTCCTATTGCTGGCTGGATTTCAATGAAACTTCACAGGACGATTTTAGTGGATGTATTTATAGTAATGATTGTGTAATAATTTTTTTTTATCATTTCAGAAAAACTGCAATAAATTGAAAATGGGAGAAGTCACAGGAGCCAGTGCCAAATTTTGTACATAATACTCTTTACCACTTTAAAAAGGAAAAAGATCAAAATGATTTGCAAACATTATAATGTTATATCATTGACAATTGTTTCTGTTTTATTTAAAGATATATTGTTATTTGCTTTGAAAATTGTTGCATAATCACAATGAATGTTTGTAGATATACCTTAGATAGATCCTTTGTAGCATTTTATATGCTGGAAAATAATTTGGTGTATAAATAGAATCTATCATTGGGCTAGATAGAGGATAGGGAAATCCCAACCCGAGGGTTTAATTCCCTTGATTTGATTAAATTGTCATAATTATGTTAATATGTATATAATAAATTTGATTCATATGTGAACAAAACAACACTTGTGACTGTATGAACATGTTGAATAATTTAGATTTGACCTTGGTCTTTGAATGACCTAAAATCGTTAGCCTTGACTGAAGTAGGATTTTGAAGTACAACACCAATTAAAAATTAAATGTACAAGTAACAGTAAGTCTTAATGTGTGAAGGCTTCTTTTTCTTGAATACACCCATTGACAGTCTCTATATGAACTGCGTAAATAACCGAGGTATTTCAAGTGAAAAAATACGAGTTGTTTCCCTTATCTTTGAATAAAATTGCTAAAACAATACAAATTTAGCCGTTTTTAAACCACTAGTTTGGGGCGTTTAAATGTCCAATTTTAAAATTTATTACACCAATGAAAAGCTTGTGATCTTAGCTTCCTCTCATATACTTTAACATAATGTTTGACACTAAAGGTATTTAAATTAACGGTTTATCCTACCACAAGTCAGAACCAACATACAATTTATACAGTGATACACAACCAGTTACCTTTACTTGCAATTCTACTAATAAGAATAGCCTGTCGTCTGCTAGTTCGGAAACTGTCAATCCGTGTATTCCTACAACTTAATGCTGGATTTACAGGAGAGAACATTCTATTTTGTAATTCTTGTTGTACAGACCTCTCACAATGACAGGTGACAGATTTCCCAGTTATCTCCTGATAATGTGTTAAATGAATGAAATTCCAGAACCATTAGGGCTAAAATGTTATCATAGTAGTAAGATGAGGTAAAAGGGATGTTAAAAACTATTGGGGAGCCCCCAAGTTGTGGCATGTTTGAATCCCAAATTATACAGAAAATGATAATAAACTAATCATTACTCATGAAGAAAACATACATTTTCACCATGAGACCAAAATATAAAACAGGCATTAGGGTTTTTTATTCATTCCAGACATGGTTATTTACTAAATGCTTCCTCCATTATATTCACCGTCTACCTCTTAAACCCATTACTGCATTCATTTTGTGAAAAATGGCTGTTTTCATTGAAAAGTCTCCTGTTACAAGTTCAGATTGCAATGAAACTGTAAAGATGCTCCAATATTCATCAAACTTGGCACAAATGTTAACTGGACCATAGCCTTTGTAATGGCATGCTCAATCTTAAATTTCCTGTTGCCATGAAA
Source organism: Ruditapes philippinarum (assembly GCF_026571515.1). Taxonomy (NCBI): domain Eukaryota; kingdom Metazoa; phylum Mollusca; class Bivalvia; order Venerida; family Veneridae; genus Ruditapes; species Ruditapes philippinarum. Next base: position 65,877 of record NW_026855333.1, read on the forward strand.
AGGAAGGGACATCTCAAAAATTGCAAAAAATCATGATTTTATGTTGATATTTCCATCCATACTGATTTCAAAGTGCCACAACTTCTCAATGGATTGAGATAGAGTCGAAGGCTTTTCAGTGTTGGTTACATGTTACCTTCTAATCGACCAAAGGCCAATTTTAGCCTCTCGAAAGTCAAAAATCTTCTTGGTGATGAGGGGGCTGCTGTCCCCCTTCAAACCCCTAAGCAGAAAGGGATCCATCTGTCACCCCCCTTTTGATAGGGAGCGGCGCCGAAAAATGTGATGACTTTTTTTTAAAACTATTTCTGCAAAATCAAAGTGTATGGGGTCTAAATAGGACATTTTTTCTTTATTTAAGGTCTCAAAGGGGGGGGGGGGGCAAAAGTGCATTATTTCATGTGTATTATGAGGTGAAAGGTTAATCAATCTTCTTAATTGGTCAATACCAACAATTATATCATTTACACATATTCCAATAACGATAGTGAGTAAATTCTGTAAGGGATTCATTTGCAGGGATTTGTTTTGGAGGGAAACTTGATGATTCATATGATATAGAACCACGGTCTGAATGCTAGTCTTGAATTGAAAATTGTACATCACCTCAATCATATCTAATTTAAGTGTTGTACAACTAAATTCCTACTGTCTGTTGGTGTTTTGCACTGCAGCCGAAACGTTTGCAATTAAATTTAATTACTAAATGTTCGTGTTTGTGTGGCTTGTCTGATTACTGTCTGTTGAGGCCTTTATAATTTTTTTTATTGAAATGATTCATACTTGGACAGAACAAGTGTGACAAGACAGACCTATTAAAATGAAAAACTTATTTTTTTTTTAAATTTCTTTTTAAATTTTTTTTTAAATGTTTGTTTGCTTTTAGATAAAGTAAAAAAGTTGAGTGCTGCGATGGTTCTTGTTTTCTAAAATACAGTACTTTGTTATACTTATTTTTTAATTAACTTTATTTTTAGACATTTTCTGTTAAGATTATTATGATTGAGAAGTTTTAAGGTGACAATGATTATTTTGAAATTAAACAATATTAGTAATTATATAATAATAGAGGAAATTTAAAAATTGTAAATTCACTGAGAAAGATAGCTGAGTGTCACTTTAATTACATCTACATAGATTTATATTGTATTTTGTCTTAATAATTTTCCCTTCAAACCTACAAAGTGCAGATCATTTGGCATGTAGCATCACTTTATTGGCCATTATAAAAGATAATTATCACTTTTGGGCAATCATGAATATGATATCTGTGTTGGTGTTATTGATGTAAAAAATAAAAATAATTTGTAAACATAGAATTTGATTATTTTTAGTTCATTTGCACATAGTGCAGCTGAGCTATTAGGATGGCCCATTGTTTGTTCAAATAGAAGACCTGGGGTCATTGATTTATGTTGTATACTGGTGCCTCATAGTTCCATGGTACCCATATTTCCAAGGTATTAGGCATAAACAGTCTCAAGTGCCTCATAGACTTCATGCACCTGCCAGGAGTTTAACTTTCACTTTCTTATTCTATTTTTATTGAAATGTAACATACAACTGAGAAAACTTATTTTATTCGGATTAAGAGCAAAGAAAATAATTTCACCATTTTACTTTTAGTTTTCATACCTTTTAGTTAAACAACCATTGAGATATTTGATAAATGCCATAGAGAAAATACCCACATTCAGACAGGGCTAGGAATAAATGAACTAAGAAATCAAGATTACTATTGGTTTTGCTTTTTAAGCTCAGTTAAAATGTAATTGCCTTGGAAAAATACGAGAACACAACTTAACTCACTAGGCAGCAGATAGATGTTAATTGCCGTGTTGTTAACATAATTGCTTACATGCAAACATTAAACGGAATAAATTATGATGTGCGGAAACCATTTCTGACATTTAAGACCCCTGTGACCTTGACCTTTGCATTAGTAACCCAAAATCATTGGGGTCATCTAATAGTTATGACCAATCAATTTTAGAAATATGAAGACTTTGTGATAAATAGCTTTCAAGATAATAAGCGGAAACCATACTAACATTGACCTTTGACCCCAAACTCAATAGGGGTCACTTACTAGTTATGACCAATCAGTATGTGAAATATGAAGTCTTTGTGATAAATAGTTTTCAAGATAATAAGCCGAAACCATTCTGACATTTAATGCCCCTGTCACAGTAACCTTTGAACTAATGACCCCAAAAGCAATATGGGTCATCTGCTGGTTATGACCAATCACTATGTAAAATATGAAGACTTTGTGATAATTTTCTTTGAAGATAATGAGCTGAAATCATACTACCATTCAAGGACCCTGTAACCTTGACCTTTGACCTGGTGACCCCAAAATCAATAGGGTCATCTACTAGTTATGACCAATCAATATGTGAAATATAAAGACTTTGTGATGGATAGTAAAAAAGATAATAAGCAAAAATTATACTACCATTCAATGCCCCTGTGACCTTGACCTTTGACCTAGTGACCACAAAATCATTAGGGCTCATCTACTAGTTATGACCAATCAATATGTGAAATATGAAGATTTTGAAATGAATTGTAACCAAGATAATGAGCGGAAACCATTATGACATTTAAGACCCTGTGACTGTGATATTTGACCCCAAAATCAATAGGGGCTATCTACTAGTTATGACCAATCACTATGTGAAGACTTTGTGATAAATACTTTTCATGATAATCAGCGGAAACCATTATGACATTTAAGGCCCTTGACCTTTGACCCCAAAATCTATAGTGGTCATTTACTAGTTATGATTAATCACTATGTGAATATGAAAACTTTGTGATAAATAGTTTTCAAGATTATCAGCGGAAACAATGTGGTCTACCAACGGACAGACCGACCGACATTAGCAAAACCATATACTCACTCTTCTTCAAAGGGGGGCATAAAAATATTCTTTAAAATCTCATCAATCACCTCTGTACAGTATAATGTTACCCATTTGGAACATTGTCTGCATTTAATTGTTTAACATGTTTAAAAATTCACAATAGAAAAGGCATGGGATGTTTAAAAAAAATCACTGTAATAAATACATCTTTTTATTTGATCTTTTGAAAAAAACAACAATGTTAACATGTACAGTTATTTTTAACAAGTTAGAAATTTTCATAATCATGAAAATTAAATCTCTTAAGAAAATCTAATTTCTCTCATTAAAATATGACAAATGAGAGAAAATCTCTCACTAAAAATTCTGACCAGAATGATCCCTGCTAAACAATTATAGGATTTTGATCAGTCTTGGTCCTCATTACTCAACTCCTTAGATAATTTCTGCTAAATTTAAAGAAAAATGGACAAACTGATTTCAAGATATGGAAACACTGACCTAAGGACAAACAGCACCATTTCAATGCCTTTTTTTAATTACAGGTAGATAGTTTACACTGCATTTGCAGAATGCCTCAGCATTATATAACGCTAATAACAGAAGGAACAAAAGTAGTTTGTCACTTGCTTGCACATATGTATCCATCCCCTAATAATGTATCACCCAAGGAAAATATTTCATCATGTAAAACAACACAAAGTTGTGTAACGTTAGAATATGTAGGTCATTGTATAAACAAACAATAAATATGAAGACTTGGAAATTTATCCATTGCCTTAAAAGGTAAATATTGAATATGGGTCAGGGTCATAATTATACATCATGTCAAATGGATAACATGTGTTCATATTTACATCATTTCTAATTATGAAGGTCATTGGTAAATCAATGATAAAGTTATAAAGGTTGAAGTTGACCAGATCAATGACAAATATCAGCATGCCAATAATAAACAATGTTCAGATGTTTATGTTTATTGGAACATAATGAAGGTTATAGCTTAAATATCAATGAAGTTAAAGTTTGGTGAAAGAGCTTTGTAAAATATCAAAGCTCTAGGCCTTATAGTTCTGAATAAGATTTATTAGGCTTTCCCTATATTTGTCATAGATGTGCCCCATAGGGCAAGGTCAGTTTGACCCCAGAGGCCAGGATTTGGATAAGCTTGTTTGATGTCCACTGTTTTGCCTTTAATATGCAAAATATCAAAACGCTAGATCTTGCACTTCTGAAGAAGATTACTGAAGAAGTTACACTATTTATCACTTTATAAAACTATTTGGCCCTGAGGCCAAGTAAATTTGATTCCAGGGGCCATGAATCAAATAGTCATGGCAATATACGCTCGAATGCAAATTTGTTATAAGAAAATTAAAATTTTAAGTCACAATCAAAAATAATTTTTAAACAGAGAGGATACCTATTTATAATATTTGTCCAAAACATATTTTAGTTCAATTATCAATATTAAGATCTATATTGATACATGGCAAAGAGCTATGCTCTTGTCACATGAATACTTAGTGGCAATTATATATGCCACAGCTTTCCACTGTGGAGTGCCCTTAAAAAGTTAATTTTGAAACACAGAGTGGTGATTATTTATCTCCATGCAATTGTCACGGAGCCTATATACAGACTGAAAACAACAATAATGTTGGTTTTTAAATGATAGAAATTCTAAAACACATAAATAATATTATATCAGAAATTCAAAAGCACAAAATATTATGCCTAAAAATGATAATAAATCAAAATGGTATGCTTACAAATTATTTTCATTTTTATTACCTCCCTTTACATTTATAACATCAATATTCACAATAACATCCATCACAAAATTGATAATTCTACTTTTACAAAGTGATGATACATGCTAAAGATTTATGCTTTGCATGTTTTAAAACATGTATACTATATATATCTGTGTAAACACGTAAATACATGTAAACAGCCATATTTTATTATCATCAGTGAAATGATTTTTGGAACAATTGCAGGGTTCTTATATTTAATGATACATGCCAAATAATTGAGATCTGGGATTTGTAACTGTATATAAAAATACATATATAACTAGAAATGTGTCCATAGGACACGGATGCCCCCACACGCCACTGTTCTGTCAATCTTATGACTCTAGGTCAAATATTTTTTGGACTACATGTGCCACAAGTTGAAAACTAAAAATCAACAAAGGGCCATAATTCTGTAAAATTTGGTCGCAGCAAAAATTCCTTCCTTTACTACCATCTACACATTAAGGTTGTTAATCCCTGGAAGTTTAAGTAAAATCTGCCATCCGGTTTAAGAGAAGTTGCGTTCACAAAATTTCTACATAGTATATAATGAAACTAGAAATGTGTCCATAGGACACGGATGCCCCCACACGCCACTGTTCTGTCAATCTTATGACTCTAGGTCAAATATTTTTTGGACTACATGTGCCACAAGTTGAAAACTAAAAAATCGACAAAGGCCATAATTCTGTTAAATTGGTGGCGCAGCAAAAATTCCTTCCTTTACTACCATCTACACATTAAGGTTGTTAATCCCTGGAAGATTAAGCAAAATCTGCCATCCGGTTTAAGAGGAGTTGCGTTCACAAAATTTCTACATAGTATATAATGAAAAAATCAACAAAGGGCCATAATTCTGTTAAATTTGGTTGCAGCAAAAATTCCTTTCTTTACTACCATCTACACATTAAGGTTGTTCATCCCTGGAAGTTTAAGCAAAATCTGCCATCCGGTTTAAGAGGAGTTGCATTCACAAAATTTCTACATAGTATATAATGAAAAAATCAACAAAGGGCCATAATTCTGTAAAATTTGATCGCAGCGAAAATTCCTTCCTTTACTACCATCTACACCTGAAGGTTGTTCATCCCTGTAAGTTTAAGCAAAATCTGCCATCCGGTTTAAGAGGAGTTGCGTTCACAAAATTTCTACATAGTATATAGTGAAAAAATCAACAAAGGGCCATAATTCTGTTAAATTTGGTCGCAGCAAAAATTCCTTCCTTTACTACCATCTACACATTAAGGTTACGGACGGACAAGTGCAACGCTATATGCTCCCACATTGTGGGGGCATAAAAATAAGTATTTCTATCTATGTGCTCCCTGGGGCAGGGCCAGTATTGACCCAAGAAGAGCATGATTCATATTTTTGTATATGTCAACAATGGATGCTTCATACAAAATATCTAAGAGCTTAACATTAATAAAATATTTTTGGGCATATGAAAATGTGTTCTTATTACTTTCTTTGATTTAAAGCTTTTAAAATTCAAATTTAAAATGCTGTGGTAGACATGGGCTAAACTTCTTATACTGGTATTTCTTCCTATGAACACATATTTTGTTTTAATGTATAATAGGACAGGTACAGCCACTTCACATCAACCCTTCAACCCATATCAGTCTTCCAATTAGGGAGAGACTGCCCACAATATAGCAAAACATTATTCATATGCAAAGTTTTTAAAAAATAGACATTTTATATGCATCCTTTACAACTTATTGTTATTTAGTGAATTAACATAAATTATCTTATAAAGTAACATCAGTTTCAATTAATAAGATTAACTTATTTCAAAATAATTAAATCATATAAACTAATCTTAACAGAAAAAAATCTAAAAATTTGGAAAATAAAGGGAGGTAAATGCATATTAAGAGGAAACATATAAATTCATACATTGTAATCTCCCTTTGTAATATACACTTATAATGAATCAGTGATCTGAGGTTCGATCCTCACTCGGGTCGAAATCTTTCATGTGAGGAAGCCATCCAGCTGGCTTACAGAAGGTCGGTGGTTCTACCCAGGTACCGTGTCTGAAATAATGCCCGGAGGGGCACCTGGGGTCTTCCTCCACCAATAAAGCTGGAAAAAAATCGACAAAAAATTCTTGGCGGGAAGTTCTAGGATGGCCCAACTTTAGTGTACGGTCGCCCATATGGGCTACGCGGCGACCTTAAATAAAGTTTCCAGGGTGTTCACTAACCATGAAATCCTGAGGGTCATTTTGACCAGTATTGACTCAGTTCTACCAATTATTATAAACACATTTAAAAAAAAAAAAAAAAAAAGGGATCTGAGGTAGTCCAAAACTCTGCTCTTCACATAATCTCAGTAATATTACAGTAATATTAATATTTCTGCCAAATAGATTTAATTTCATACTATCAGTTTAGACACAAAATTTCACAAAATCGTCTCTTTATGGTTAACATTTCTGCCAAGTAGTTTAAATTTCTTTCCACAGGTTAAAAAGATACAGACTGGATACAAAAACTTCTATATAAGTCTATAAAAATCAATTAATCCCCATAACAGATTAAAAGACGGACAGACAACCATGTACATAACAATATACTCCAAAATTCTTTCAGAAGTATAACAAACTTCAAGGTTGACTAGATTGTGTCTCATACAATATATCAAATTGATAGGCGCAACAAGATTTCCCGAGACTTCCCTACCATTTCTATTGGTTGCCATGACAACTAGATTTCTAAATGGAATCAAATCCTTTGAACATTTTGAAAGACTTTCACCAAAGGAAGAATCTATCCAAATTTGTTTAAATTTTTGAAAAAAAAAAGTTCACCAATGATCTATAACTTACAAGCAGAAAAAACACAAACACATGCACACAATCTACCAGTGTTCAGTGTTTTCTTTCAGAAAATTTGGTTAAAAAATAGTGTTTGATTTTCAACATAAAATAAGAGCTGTCATTTGACATTGTGTCAAAATAAAATTCAAGCAGATTACTATATGCCGGGGGTGGGGGGGGACATTTTACAGAAAATTAAGAAATACTTTCATTACTGGTAATTATAATGGTTCAACACAGAAAACAAATGTACAAAACATCATCCATAAATAAATCCATATAACTTAATTTTCTCCCGAGCTCTTTGTTCTCTCTGCTATGTCCGTAAAGAAAACATCATAAAATAGAGTGATTTCTGTGAACACTGTAATAACTGTATATACACACATATATAAATCACCTTTGACAACATGTCGTACCATGTGTCATAAATGATTTGCTTTCAATGAAAATATATTATTATTTGGATTGTTTGTTGTAGTCAAAAGCATTCCATTAGAAGAATCACCTGCCTCTGACATGTCTGTGGATTCTGTTACGTCAGATGTCTCAGAATCTGTAAACAAACAATTATCATAGATATACATATAACAAAATTAATCTCTTATGACAGCTTGCATGAAGAATTCAGTTTGCTATGTAGAAATTCAAGAATACAAGGAGGCTGAAGTGCTCCCTTGACGACAGAATGGTATCAGTGTAAAATGCTACAAAATGTTACCTATAACATTTACTGTAAACTTTAAAGTTATCAGAACCTACTGTTTTGTGAATAAAATTAAAAGTCAATTTTCATACATCATATACAGAACAGCAAAATAAGACTGCCACGGCATGTTTAGCACAAATAATAGGGTGTGTATCTTGTGTCATTTGACCTGCAAGATTTTACGATACATGGCACTTCTGTGTGAAGGAATAATATCTAACCAATTGCAATTAAGTATAAATCGAATCCATAAATAAATAACAACAAAGTTATAACAATGTAAGCAGTCAAGGTATGGTGAATTGTTGTGAAATTCACTTGTTGTTCAATTAAATCTTCTTTTATGTCTTGTCTTAAAGGCTGTTGTGCCGAAGTATGAAGACAATCCGTTTAACACTTATAAAATTATAGCCAAATATACCACAAAAAACTTCAAGGCAGAGCCCATTTACTAGTCAATGTCAAATTGGGTTTGATAGATTTTAAGGCATTGTTCTTAAGGTATATGAGCGCAAGTATCAAGACATTCCAGTCATAAATAACAAACTTATAATCAATTAAAGCAAAAATCAAGCAAATTCAATAATTTTAACCTCAAAGGTCATTGATAAGTGATAGTCATAATCAATTGGGTCTTAATAAGGTTTTGTCCTTATTGTTGTGTCCAAGTTTGAAGACAATTCATTCATAAAAAATATAGCCAATTCTAGAAAAATCAAACAAGAGGGCCATGATAGCCCCGAAATCGCTTGCCTGAATATAGAAACTCTCCAGGACAAGGAACAAGTAAAATTGTATACTATAACAAATGCAGATATAAAATCTAAATCTTAAACTGATATCACAAAGTTCATATTTATATCTGAAAAAGTGCATGTGTAAAAACATTACTGGTTGCTATTGCTAAGGGAAAACAACTTCCAAATGATGTGTATATATTAGGAATGGGGCAGGGCCAATTTTAACCCCAGGGCTTTTATTTGAACAAACTTGGTAGACACTTACTAGAAGATGTTTCATGCTAAATATCTAAGCTCTAGCTCTCTCGGTTTTTTAAAAAAAAAAAAAAAAAAAGATTTTAGTTTTTACAATATACATATAAGGAAAATCAATAACTTTAGTGACAGGTGTAGATTACACAGCCGAGTGTTTAAACAGCCTTTGTATGTGTTTAAATGTGTGAATAAATGCTTTAATCACTACTTAACTTTTTTAATTGCCGTAGCGGTATTTGAAAGTACATGTAAACAGTAAGAACTATCATTTGAGTACTTCCGTGACCCGGTGTCGCGTGATAATCACACGCGAAATATTTACTATAAGCTGGTTTAGTTATTGCCCTTTCATATTGTTACGCCTTTTGTTACTTCATTGTATACGTCAACAGGGAGTCCAAATCATTAGCCGTGAAAAGTTAACATGTCATATTTATCTTGTATAATGTAAAATATCAGATTAATGAATGAAAAAAAACATGAAATAGGTTATGTTATAGATCTTATAATTAGGGCTAGTCACGGGTTGAATTTTTGTTATGAAATTCTGACCGATTCACGAGTCGAAGTCCCGATGTATCGAAGTTTTTACGCAAGTCCCTCCAACTTCGACTTACTGAAGTTCTACTGTATGTTCCTTGTAAATATGAGACCTTGGTAAAAACAAGAATTTTTTTCAAGTTTATACCACATTTACATAATGAAAATTAATGACCCCTGGAGAGGAGCCTATTTTGACTCCAGTGCTATAATTTGAGCAATCTTGGACGAGGTCCACTACACAATTGTACTTGCCAAATATCTAAACTGTAGCCTTGTTTTTACTATATACAATCCTGGCAAGTTTGGTTGAAATCGGACTTACAGTTTTTTAAGGAGAGGATTTTTTCAATAATCTTTAGAACACACATACAGGTGAATTGCTATATGCCATGGCATAGCAGATGCTGTGATGGCATAAAAATGATTTCAATTGTAAATATGTACCAGTAGTTTGCATGTCTTGTGAATCTCTAAGAGGCATAAAACCAAACATATATGGCTGTGGTTTGTTGCCAGTTGGTAAACTATGAATACTGCTTGCTATAGGTATTGCCTGCTCTGGACTACTTCCTTCACAACTGCTTGAGGATACACTGGAAGTAATGTCAAGTAAAGAAGTAATTAACAAATTAATACACAATATTGGGCTTACATGCTACATTGTCATTTTTGGTACTTAAGTTGATTGGTATACAGTGAATAGGCCAATTTTCCATGAGTATTTCAAATAATGATCAAAGTGCTTTGCAATAGACATGAACAGGGAATTGCATAAATGTTGTCAAAAAAGGACCAAACATCAGTCATGTTGCACCAAGAAATTTCTAAATTCACAAAGGGCAGTAAAATTCTATGCCAGAGTTTTATGGGGCTTGGGTAGAGCCCTCTAATTATGATCCCATTAAGTGAATTAGGTTTTATGTAAATATTTTCTGCTTTCTTAAAAAAAATATTGATGTTGCTTGCAAAACTTTCACCAAGAATTCAACTTCACAAAAGGCCATTTACTCAGTCTAAATCTATGTTAGATATTTTAAGTTTTTTCTTTCAGTTGCCATGGCAACCAGAGTTCTGCATGGAATTAAATTCTTTGTTAGAACAATTTTGATAGGTGACCACCAAAGGAACATTCCTGTGAAGTTTGGATGATATTGGCTGCATGGTTTATGAGGAGAAGTGGTTTAAAATAAAAGTTATTGAACCATGACCAAATTCAAACTTCACCTGCTTATTCCTAAGATGTATCTTTTTGTTAAATTTGAGTTGAATGTGTACAACTGTTGAGGAAATAATGAAGGGAAACTGAAATTTTTTTCAAGGGGCATGTCAAATTTGAGTTGAATGTGTGCAACCATTGCCAAGATAATGAAACTGATGATGATGGAATGATGGGATGATGGAACTGAGGGCAACACTTTATGCCCCAGCCATTTTATGCAACATCCCTCAAACCCATTAGCACCAGCTTGAGATACTCAATTGTCAACACTTAAAAGTGCTGGACTCAATAATCCCAAAGGACCTGAAAAAATATAACAATACTGAAGTGAAGTTCATTACAACTTTTTACTGCTGCCTACAGCACTTGTTGCAAACAAGAGGGCCATGATGGCCCTGAGGTCGCTCACCTGTATATAGGCCCCCCACCCCCGGGCCAATTTTTACCCAAGGGCTTTTATTTGTTTATTTGAACAGACTTGGTAGACACCCATAAGAAGATGTTTCATGCTAAACATCTAAGTTCTAGCTCATTGGCTTTTTTAAAAGAAGATTTTTAAAGTTTTTACTATACACATATAGTTAAAAACAATGTCACCCCTGGGGCAGGGCCAGTTTTGACCCCCCAGTGTTATTTTAACAAACTTTGTAGATATTTACTTAAAGATGTTTCATGCTTAATATCTAAACTCTAGCTATTTGGGTTTTTCCAAAGAAGATTTTTAAGTTTTTGCTATACACATATAAGGAAAATCAATGACCCCCCCCCCCCCCGGGCGGGGCCAGTTTTGACCCCAGGGCTTTTATTTGAACAAACTTGGTAGACACCCATTAGAACATGTTTCATGCTAAATATCTTAGCTCTAGCTCTTTGAGTTCTTTAAAAGAAGATTTTTTAAGTTTTTACTATATGCATATAGGGAAAATCAATGACCCCCTGGGGCGGAACCAATTTTGACCCCAGGGCTTTAATTTGAACAAACTTGGTAGACATTCACTAGAAGATGTTTCATGCCAAATATCTAAGCTCTAGCTCTTATGGTTCTTTAAAAGAAGATTTTTTAAGTTTTTACCATATGCATATAGGGAAAATCAATGACCCCCGGGGCGGGGCCAATTTTGACCCCAGGGCTTTAATTTGAACAAACTTGGTAGACACTCACTAGAAGATGTTTCATGCTTAATATCTTAGCTCTAGCTCTTAGGGTTCTTTAAAAGAAATTTTTTTAAGTTTTTACTATATGCATATAGGGAAAATCTATGACCCCCTGGGGCGGGGTCAATTTTGACCCCAGGGCTTTTATTTGAACAAACTTGGTAGACATTCACTAGAAGATGTTTCATGCCAAATATCTAAGCTCTAGCTCTTATGGTTCTTTAAAAGAAGATTTTTTAAGTTTTTACTATATGCATATAGGGAAAATCAATGACCCCCGGGGCGGGCCAATTTTGACCCCAGGGCTTTTATTTGAACAAACTTGGTAGACACTCACTAGAAGATGTTTCATGCTTAATATCTTAGCTCTAGCTCTTTGGGTTCTTTAAAAGAAGATTTTTTAAGTTTTTACTATATGCATATAGGGAAAATCAATGACCCCCTGGGTCGGGGCCAATTTTGACCCTAGGGCTTTTATTTGAACAAACTTGGTAGACATTCACTAGAAGATGTTTCATGCCAAATATCTAAGCTCTAGCTCTTACGGTTCTTTAAAAGAAGATTTTTTAAGTTTTTACTATATGCATATAGGGAAAATCAATGACCCCCAGGGGCGGGGCCAATTTTGACCCAAGGGCTTTTATTTGAACAAACTTGGTAGACACTCACTAGAAGATGTTTCATGCCAAATATCTAAGCTCTAGCTCTTATGGTTTTTTAAATGAAGATATTTAAAGTTTTTTCTTTTGGTTGCCATGGCAACCAGAGTTCTGCATGGAATTTAATTCTTTGAACAATTTTTAAAGGTGACCACCAAAGGAACATTCCTGTGAAGTTTGGATGAAATTGGCCTGGTGGTTTATGAGGAGATGTCATTTAAAGCAAAAGTTTACGGACGGACGGACGGACGACGGACGAAAAGCGATCACAAAAGCTCACCCTGTCACTTTGTGACAGGTGAGCTAAAAAAGCAGTTTGGCTAAACATATATATAATCTGTACTTTGTATCAAAGCATACTCAAATAACTATGATATCTGAATACCTATGTGCCAATGGATGTGGTATAAGTCTGTCTGGGGTACTTGGTCCTGTATGAAACTTTTTTGGCGGACTCATGTAACTCTCGTATCTATTATCTCCATCAGGCTCCACTAAAAAAAAACATTTTTTATAGATAATCATAGAAAATGTTCCTGACATTTAAACATTTTCTAAGCATAATGTAAACCAGTTTTATAACTTCATTCCATCAAGACAATACATCATACTTAAAAAACATGATTAAAACTGAATAGAATAAAATATAATAGGTAGAATAATAATATGATTCATTTAAACTTTGTATGATTTTAGAACATGATAACTGAAACATTTTAAGAGAAAACAAGAGCCGGTTATATTCCTGACAAAGTTCACAGTGTAAAACTGAAAAAGGGCAATTACTCCAAAATAGGCAAGGCAGAGTTACGGTTCTTTTCCACTGCATATCTACACAATGAAATCTATCTACCTACAAAGTTTTATGTTAATATCTCTTATACTTTCAGAGCTATGTCCCGGACAAAGTTCAAAGTGAATAAGTTAACAAAGGGCAAATACTCAAAAATAAGGGAAAGGAGAGTTATGGTTCTTTTGCACTGCACTTCTACCAAATGAGATCTATCTACCTACAAAATTTCATGTTGATATATCTTTGGTACTGCCCTCCGCCTCAATGTCCTGTATCACTGTGTGCAACTTAAACAAATTATGTCCAAGAGTTTTCAAGTGACAAGGCGGTAACTATATTCCCTCCTTTCGGGGAGCACAAAAATCGGGGTCAGCAGCTTGTTTTTTAGTGATCTGGGGAGCATTTCAATAACAGTCTGTAAGTTTTGCTTATCTTTTGGACTTAAATTTGGACATAGGTAAAATGTAAATTTATGGTATGTGCGTTTCACTAAACAGAACATGCAATTTACGACAGCAATAAGTGAGGATAACTTTACGTTTAAACTTACGCAAAATAGGTAGCTAAGAAAGTTTAGTGAAACTCAGATAAATATGAACTTCTGCTTACGCAAAAAGTTACGTTCAAACTCGAGTTACGATAAGGTAAGTACGTTAGTGAAACACACCCATAGCCTGTATGTCTATAATTATGAAACTACAGCATAAGCTTTTTAAGAGAATAGAGTACTTACATTTTCTTTTACCAAGTGGACTTGGTCTGATAATGATTGGACTGATACTTCTGAAATGTATAAAACAAAACAAGGGTGTCACAAAATACAACCGTCACAAAAGCTTTAGGAGGAGAAGTAGGTGATAAGAAGTACAACAAGTAAGTTGGTCCCTTTTCATATTTTTGTCTAAAATTTTACCTTTATGTGTGATCTTGACCTTGGTTGTAGGGACCTGTATTTTATGCATGACACCAAGTCTCACAATCATGAAAGTTTGTGCCAGGTTATATTAATATCCCTCAATGCATGTAGAAGTTTTGCTCTGCATTTTTCAGAGACATCTTAGTGTGACCTTGACCTTATACCTAGAGACCAGATTCAAGCGCAGGGCACTATGTCTCATATCTCTTATTTAAACTTATCCATTAGATGGTTTTGAATCTTAGAGACAGACTGACCATCAGACAATTTAAAATGATTCCAGTGTTACTGTAGCCCCCTCCCACAACATAATGTGGTGGGGTATAACTATGTTACAAATAGGTTAATCTGCTTTATCAGGCACAGGTAGAACTGGCCTTGGACATGTCACCAGGCATATTCTTAAATGGTGTAACAAGAGCACCACAGAGTCAGCAATATATGCCTGAATTTAAATTGTCTAAGTTATCAAAAACAAGCAATTATCATAGTATTGCAGGCAATCCATAAGTCCCCTACCGGTAAGAGCCCAAGCAACATTCTAAAGGGCCATTGGCCATTCACTTATGTTCCTATTTAAATAAATTTGTTGAAAAAGTTCTCTAAAAGTGATCACATGATACAGTTTTTATGTACAGACAGACAGACGGACTGAAGGACACTCTAAAGTTATTTTTTTGATGTTGTGCCATCCATATTATAAGCACATAGTCTCATGATAATAATTATTTGAGCCAAGATATTTAAAATCTTCCATGAGTCAAAAAAGTTATGGAGAACATTAAACTTTGACCTGGGGGTAGCAACCTGGATCTAACTTGGGGGGTAGCAACCTGGATGTTGTGCAATGCAGATTGTGTCATGGTGGGGATCATTTGTGCCAAGTAATTTTGAACTGTCAATAAGTTATAGAGCAGACATGAAAAATAAATGTTTTAGCATTGGAACTTTGAGCTCTAATTCTTACATTGGATTTTATTTTAATTATCCTGAAGCTTTTTTCTTAAAAAAGTAGGCATTTCAAGACAAAATGTAGAGAAAAGTTTAGGTCAAACAAAAAAGTAGGTAAAAGGAGGGGCCACTTGAAAGCATGTTTCTACTATCCTGCTGTTAATGTTTAATAATACATTTTGTTTAAGAAAATAAATATCAGGAATAAAATCCCATACTAGATCAATTTCATTTCATACTCTTTATGAGGAGATAATAACTGTAAAATTACACACTGAAGTTTACACTTAAGTCTGATTAAAACAACAGCTGTCGGTAGGACAGCAACGCTCGGCTATTCTTAGTGCTTGATAGTAAAAAAAGCCTTGATTAAAAGGTAAAATTTTCTAAGTAAAGAAAAAGGCAAAATTTTTCTTTAAATCCATATAACAGTTATAGGCCTTGGAGAGAGTCCTATTATGCTCTCAAAGAAGAGTATAAAATTTCAACATGTTTCAAAGCCTTATGTCAATGAATTTTGAAAATATTTGAGGTATTACAAAAACTTTAACGTAAATTCTAAGTCGAAAAAGGGGCATAATTCTGTCAAAATGCTTGATAGAGTTACCGACTTCTGTCTACATGTTGGGGTCATGATGGTGAACAAGTGTTCAAAGTTTCAAAGCCATATGTCAATGAACTTTGAAAATATTTGAGGTATTACAAAAACTTTAACGTAAATTCTAAGTCCAAAAAGGGGCATAATTCTGTCAAAATGCTTGATAGAGTTACCTCCTCCTGTCTACATGTTGGGGTCATGATGGTGAACAAGTGTGCAAAGTTTCAAAGCCATATGTCAATGGACTTTGAAAATATTTGAGGTATTACAAAAACTTTAACGTAAATTCTAAGTCCAAAAAGGGGCATAATTCTGTCAAAATGCTTGATAGAGTTACCTCCTCCTGTCTACAGGTTGGGGTCATGATGGTGAACAAGTGTGCAAAGTTTCAAAGCCATATGTCAATGGACTTTGAAAATATTTGAACTATTACAAAAACTTTAACATAAGTGGTTATGCTGACGCCGACACCGACGCCGACGCTCGGGTGACTACAATAGCTCTACTTATTCTTATCGAATAGTCGAGCTAAAAACAACACTTACCTTGGAAATGATTTTCTTGTTGGACTAGGGCTGGGACTAGGTGTAAATGTGTGATTCTTTATTGGAGCTTGCATTGATGGTGAAAAACATTGCTGCAAATAATATATGCAATCTTAAAATAGGTAGGATAAAACAAATGTACATAGTTAACTCTATTGTTGTCAAATCTGAAAAATGTACAAAAATTCATGATTCCAACCATATTTCACAATCTCATTGTAAAGAGATTTACTTTGCAATTTTAACAAGTACGCAAATAAGAATATCAAAAACAAGATGGCCATGATGTCCATAGATAGCTCACCTGAGATTCATATCTAGGAAACCCATACATGCCATATCCCCTAGTTTTCAGCCTTGTCTCCCAATCTCCCGCTATCGGATCAAATTTCCACGATCCAACAGACAAAAAATTTAAAACATCATATATTTGGTATTATTTACACATCATCTGAAAGGGGCGTCGGTGACCGAGTGGTTAAGGTCGTTGACTTCAAACCACTTGCCCCTCACCGCTGTGGGTTCGAATCCCAACAGGGACTTGGATTCTTTCATGTGAGGAAGCTATCCAGCTAGCTTACGGAACGTCTGTGGTTCTACTCAGGTGCCCGTTCGTACCTGAAATAATGCACGGAGGGGCACCTGAGGTCTTCCTCCACCAGTAAAAGCTGGAATGTCGCGATATGACCTATACTGTGTCGATGTGACGTAAAACCCTATCAAACAAACATCATCTGAAGTAGTGTCTCCCTTAAAACAGCAGCATTCAAATGGATAATTGCATTGTTGACTTCTATATACTTCAATGATTTTCAATAGCTCTCAAGGAATAAACAAACACATTTTATCTAACAATGCATGACACAATTTTTTCTCGATAAATCTCTCAATCAGTGTCAGTAACTAATGACAACGTCCAATATTGAATGAGTGACATATTAATGTTTGTAACCTTGTCACCACATTGTTTGGTGTCAGTTTGTCTTTGAAGTTAATTGAAGTAGGGAATGATTCAGATAAAAATAATGACCAAGAAAGTTTACAACCTTTGAATACAGTGTTTGAAACTAGCGTTGCCTTTTAGTTTCCAAACTCTTAGAAGGAATGTTAATTAAAAACAAAAACTAAGTTTTATTAGAACTGTAAATTAATAAAGAACACAAGAAGTAATTGAAATATAATCAGTAAGCAACCTCATTATTCAAAATAAATATTTAACTCTTTAAAACTTAATTATCAATATTTTGGTACAGATTAAGGTGACAACAGACACTTTCCGTGGTACTCACATAAATGTTATTTAAACTAAGTTATTTTTGTAATAATTGTTATTCATTTAATCTTTGTGCATTAAATGTCGTTGATCATCATAAAAAATAACATATTTGAAAAAAATGCCTTTGTAAATCATTGATTTTGATTAAAAATCCTAAAATTTTAAATCGTCATATCAAAGTCATTTTTTATTTTTTTGTCATCAAACTTTTGGAAAATAACCATACTTATATTATCTGGGGAACCGTGTCTCAAATTTTTTATATCTTTTCTCAAAAAAATATTACGTAACGTCAAACATTTTATGCGACTTTTTTCACCATACATATTACGTAATTAAAGATAATTAAGTCGCTGATTGAGCAAACAAAAATCCCTGACACGGTTCCCTCCGTAAATGAATTTCCTTTCATGTGCTTTAAACCGCATGTTAATTGCTTGATTATTAAAAAAAGTTATGCCGATTCAAAGTTAGTCCGACCCGCATCAAACGAAGTGTCATAAATTGGCTGTTGTCATTTTAGGTATTTTCAGTGATAATTGACTCCGTTGTCACCTTAAACTCCAGTGCAAACATTTACTTATATTTGACCTTTTTCACTTTTATGGTATCAAAAGTTTTTATTATTTAATATATAATTGTATAGTCACACTTGTTGTTTTGTCCAAGTATGAATCCTTTCTTTAAACAAGAGGTCCAAAAGACCCTAGATCGCTCACCTGACCCATCGAACTCATCTGAGCAATTGCCTAGACAAGCATCCTGACCAAGTTTCACTTCACTTGAGTCAAAAATGTGACCACTAGAGTGTTAACAAGGTTTTTCCATATTTGGGCAGTGTGACATAGTTTTTGACCCCAGGCAACCCATATTCGAACTTGACCTAGAAATCATCAAAACAAACTTGCAGACCAATTTCCATGATATTTTGATCAAAACAGTAGACACTAGAGTGTTAACAAGATTTTTTCTATTTTAGCTCCTGTGACCTAGTTTTTCATCCAAAATAACCCATGTTTGAACTCATCAAAGCAATTACCTAGACAAGCATCCTGACAAAGTTTCATGATGATTGAGGCAAAAATGTGACCAAGAGTGTTAATGAACAAATGTGCCTGACGGCAAAGGCATCTGTAATGCTGACATGACTGTAACAATACCCTTTTTTTTTTCCAAAAGAAAAGTCGAGCTAAACATTGCATAACATGTACACATGTATAAAAGACATTCCCATATACATGTGTTGTTTCCTTTCATTATTCAACAATGATTTGAAGAAAACCAATAATCTCCTGGGACAGGGCCAATTTTGACCCAAAAGCTATAATTTGTACAAGGGGGGACAGGGTCATTGGCCCAAAGTGCTGACCTGTGGAAAGCCTGTTATTTGTGTGAAATCAGTGAAAGCTAGTGTTTATTACAATAAATAGAACAATGATGGTCACTAGACCATACTTCATGCAAAATATATATTTTTAATTATACTACATTGTTCTAATTTCATAGCTGTACATAAAAAACAAGAAAGTAGGTCACTAGGTCAATATCTAAGTCATTTGATATCAAATTTCAGTTCTACAACTGTAATTGTGCACATGGTCAAAATGTCATAGTTGTAAATAACAAAGAGGTCCATATTGGCCCTTATATCGCTCACCTGATTATGAAGGCTCAATCCACTTTTATATAGGCTGTGTAACCTAGTTTTGACCACAGCTGGCCCATATTCAAACTTGACATTTCTGACCAATGTCCAGGATATTTGGATCAAAACAGTAGTCTCTAGAGATTAAACCCATATTAAGGCTTTGTAACAGTTTTTGAACACAGATTACCTATTTTCGAACTTTACCTAGAAATCATCTAAAAAATTATTCTGACTTTTTTTTCCAAAACAGTAGCCTCTAGAGTGTTAACAAGGTCTTTCCTTATTTGGACTGTGTCCTTGTTTTTGACCACAGATGAATCATATTCGAACTTGGCCTAGAAATAATCTCAGTAACAGACGGATAGACAGACAGAGCTCATTTCTATATTCCCCTTTTTCCTTTGAAAAGGTGGGGGACAATTAATTGATCCAAGGGGCGGGACCAATTTTGACATCAAGGGAATAATTCTAACTTAGTAAAGGATATAATTATATAGCATAAAATACTAACCTTCCCAACTCTTGTTGGAGACATAGCACCTACTAACATTGAAGGTGAAGTAAAAACATAAAGTGACTCTGAAAATGACCTTGGACGTGTTGTAGGTCGTTGTGAGTTCTCAGCTATCATAGGTTCATGATCACCCTGTAACATATAGAGATAAAACAAATGAGTATCTTGCAACAGCTTTGATAACTTTCTTATAACACTTGCATGGTTAACATTTTACAATCTGTTTATCTGTTAATTTCTTAATTATCTTTTTTTCAGTTTTCATTTCCTATTTTAAATACATTCTATCTAATACATTTACAAAATTGCTTTAGTGTATTTCATACTTGTCCTGTCAATAACACAACATTTTTTTCAATGGCTTACAACTCTCATATACAAGCATATCACCTCAGTGATCCATGGAGAACCGTCGGTTTTTACAGGTCAACAAAAATAACCCGTGACCACATTGTATATAAATTGGACATTTCCATGTGCATGTCATAGTTTTAGTGGGTGTTCAGAAAAGATTTTGGTAAGTGACCACAAGGTCTTGTGAAGGTTTTCTTGTTTTGCTTATCGGGCTGGAATGTTCTTGTTTGTGTTTTAAAACTATTTGTTTTTTGTTTTAGCTACAAGTTGTTTGTCTCTAGCTTTTTACTTCCATGCCCACTTATTTTTGACTTGGCGTTGATGATGATAACGCATATTAGAGAAGTGGAAGGCAAGATGATGTCACTTTTTTGAGGTTCTTCTTCTGACGAGTTTTTTTTGGTTTTCCCCCTGATAATTCACTGAATCTAAAAGAGTAAAATCTGTTGTGACAAAAGTTACTAGTAAAGACAGTAAAGTCTGACGTAAATCGACATGTCACGTGATCAATCACATGTTGACAGTCCCGCAGAAAGTAACAATGGCAATGATGTTGTCATATTGCAGCCATTGCAGCCAAACTGGCAGCCAAATGTTGTTGACTTAAATGCCGAAAATGTTAAACAGTTGAGATCTGTCTCAGGGATGAAGAATTCTAATACAAAAGGTAGGTCGGATACTTCTTTATCTGAATTTGTTCAAAATTGTGATGATGAAACTGAAAGTACATTTTGCAAATGCTAGGGAAGTTTCTTCATAAGCAAAGTCCATTTTTTAAATAATTTTGCATGTTCTCTTTTTGAAGACGATAATACAGGGAATGAGTAAGATGCTGATATCTGGCTACAGGCCAGGATAAAAGCCCCTGATAGAGGTAATTCAATTTCAGAATCACTGCTAAATTGATTAATGACTTGTGCACTCAGATGTGTTCAATCAATGATTTAGTATCAAAATACATTAGTCCCATCAAATTGTACTTTCATGACTCCTCCAAAAGTGAATAAAGAAATCTGGGGTGAATTAGCAACTAATCAAAGAGTTCAAACTACCAACAAGTTGTTAAGAGACACTCAAAATCTGTAATGGTAGGTATGATCCCTATTTGGTATGGCAAATTCATGAAATCAAACCTTTGATTGCCAATTCATTGACACCGCCATGACTGTAACAATACCTCTATGTTTAGTCTAAAAAAAAATAAACAAAAAAAACAAACACAACTAAACGGTCTGGTATAACAGCAAATGGTAAAACTCTGTTGATGTAATTAATGTGATGTATATTTTATGTCTTACCAAAGAAAACCTTTCTGTCCAAGATGTGGAAATTTCTATAGCTGACCTTACCTCCCTAAAATAGAAAAGAAATCAATAATTGATAGAAACCTGTAATAAGAATACAAGAGGGCCATGATGGACCAGAATTTGCTCACCTGAATATAAATGACAAGGAACAAGTAATTTTGTAAACTATAAATAAAGATATAAAATCTTAATCTTAAACTGATATCAAAAAGTTCATATTTGTATCTGAAAAAGTGCATGTGTAAAAAACATTACTGGTTGCTATTGCAAAGGAAAATCAACAGTTCCAAAAGATGTGTACATATGAGAAAAAATCAATGACCCCCTGGAACGTCAGCCAATTTTGACCCCAGGGCTTTTAATTGAATAAATTTGGAAGACCCTCAGTAGAAGATATTTCATGCTAAATATCTAAGCTCTAGCTCTTTGGGTTTTTTAAAAGAAGATGTTTTAAGTTTTTATTATATACATATAAGGAAAATCAGTAAGCCCATTGAGCGGGGCTAATTTTTGACCCCCAGGGTCAATCTTTAAGTGTCTGTGCCCAAAAGGGCTTCTCAAATCCATCAAGCTGATCTTTCTTTGTAGTAAGAAAGTTATGGGTCAGCTGGGTCACTACTAATTGAATTGAAACAGTTTTTGAAGTCAGTCATTATGAAAAGTGTTTTTACTGTTCAGTTCAATAACTAGAGAACCATTTGACATGCAGCCTTCTTACTTCATAGGATGATCGCTCTTATTTAGTGGAAGACACCTATTGTATTTTTGGTTCTAATACATGTTGGTCTGAATTTCTGCTCATGCACTGGTACAAAATTACAGTAAGGGTCTTTAAATAAAAGACATTGATGATCGTGTGAAATTTGAAGACTGTGCAAAACGGTTCTAAACTTAATGAGCAGAAATTCAGACCAACATGTTGTCAGTAACAATATTTCAAAATATGTTTACCAATTCACTCAGATATGGAGAGAAAAAAATGCCAAAAGAATTGTAAACACAGTTATATAACTTGACAGAGTCATGGCAGTTTGTAATTATGAAAAATATAAGTTGGCAACGCAAGTCATTGCTATGATTGTGATGAAGTTGAAAAATATTCAATTTTATCCAATATATATAAATGCAAGACTTTACCATGAACCCAGTGACCCCAAACTCCATCCAAACTGAAAGAGTCACCTTATGTATGTTCTTTGTAAATATGAGACATTTGTTAAAAAACAAAAAACAAGAGGGCCATAATGACCCCGAGTTGCTCACCAGAAACAACTGTTTTACAGTGTTTGAAATTATTTTTCAAATCAACATGCGGAAAGGCAAGTCCAGTTCAACTTCAACTTAAGAATGCTACAGACAAAGTTTGGTGATCATCCATCCATCAATTAGTTCAGTAGAAGAACATGGTTAAAGGTTTTTATATTTTTAGCTCTAGAGGCCCCTAAAAGAGGTCAATCAAATTAATTTGATCAAAATTTAGTTAAGAAGAAAGAGATATTTTAAGGTTTTTCTATTTTTAGCTTTAGTGGCCCCTAAAAGGGTCTAATCAAATTAATCAAATCAAATTAATATGAGCAACTTGATAAAAGACTACCTAAGAATGCTACAGACAAAGTTTGGTGATCATCCATCAATTACTTGAGTAGTAAAGGTTTACTATTTTTAGCTCTAGAGGCCCCTAAAAGGGGCAAATCAAATTAATTTGAACAAATTTTATAACAGACCATCTAAGAATGCTACAGAAAATAATTTGAAGGTAAAACCCTATCATTGAATTTCTCTGTATAAAAAATAAATTACCTTTCTCTTTGAATATCTCGGTCTGCAATATGACTTTCTTCTTGCTTCAACTGGTTTAATCGGTCAGCAACTTTAATTGGAGTCTTGAAAAAACAAAACAAATAAAAACTGTAAAACATCATTAACAATCAGACCTCAACAAAATGCTGAGAAAAAAGAAACTTGTTTTATTACAACAGTATAAAGTAATGCAAATTGTTTTGTTTAATTGTAAAGAAGCCATGATGCATTATAACATAGTAAGCAAGAGGCCACAATCTATATATTGTTACTTGCTTAAGAAAAAATACCGTAACTTGAATTAATGATTAAATTGATGTTGTTTAGTGTTTCTTTTTCTTCCTGGCAGATGGCATATGTGCTGGTGTTTCTATTGTAAGATTATCACTTCTAAATGGTGATAATTGTAGTGGAGTCTCTTAGAGTTCCTAATGGATGATCATTTCTTTGAATGTTGGTTGTGCTGTAAATGTACTTTGGAGCCATGCTTTTTTTGGCTGGGTATTGTGCAGAATTTTACCAGTTAAGCAAAAAAACTTTTAAGCAAAATTAAAGGTCAAGTTCACATCTAAATTATTTAATATGTTTCTTTGGTAGCAAGTCTTCTTCTTTTGTCCATGTATAAATGTATTAAATGATATCCTTACATAAATACAAAATTATGGCAATTTTACAAAAAAATCAATAATTTGACCTTGAAGGTCTAGGTCATTTACAGGCCAGGGTCAATGTCAGATCAATCTTTCATTAAGTCTTGTCCAGAAGATTGTTTTGTCCAAGTATGAAGATAATTCATAAGTTAATTACCAAGTACATTTTTGTAAGTGTCAATTATAGCAAAAATCAGTGAAAATTTAAAAATTTAACCTTTAAGGTCAAAGTAAAAAATGAGCCAAGATCAATTTGAATTTGACATACATGAAGGTTTTATCCTAAAGAATGTTTAGTCTTAATATGAACTCAATACATTCATCAATAACAAAGTTATAGTCAGTTACAGCAACAATTGAAAATTTCAATAATTTGACCTTCAATATCAAGGTCATTTACGGGTGAGCGCTTTCGGGCCAAGGCCATGTTCAAATAAAAAAAATTGTGGCGGACCACAAGGTGATGCTACATGCCAAATATTTAAGTTCTAGGTATTCTAGTTTCTGAGAAGTCTTTTTAGTTATTTTGATAATTTGACCCCAGGGGCAAGATTTATATACCTTTGGTAAAGATCCACCTGAAAATGCTAAAAGCCAAATACATTGTATCTAAGGTCTAGGCATTGTAGTTTCATATATAAACCTATGTAAACTAAGTGACCCCTAGGGTGAGTCCAGTTTTAACCCCATGAGCATGATTACATAACTTTGGAGAGGACTACATTGTGATGCTACATGCCAAATTTTTAAGCTCTGGGCACTGTTGTTTCAGTGAAGAACTTTTTTTAAAGTTCTCATCTTTAAAGTCTACTTTTAGCTCCTGTGACCTACTGCATCAGAATGTCACTATTTACATGACTTTTGTAGAGGACCATTTCAGTAAAATTTGGTCAAAGTCCATCCGATGATTTAGAAGACATTGTTAAAAGAAATTGTGGAAGAAATTGTGGATAGCCACAGAAGATGAATGACAAGACACACTGCCATCAAAAAAACTAACCTTTGAGCAGTTTGTGCTTAGGTGAGTTAAAAATGTAAATGTTTTTTCCTATATAAGTCAACGTAAATTAAGCCATCCTGGGAGAGGGACCAATTTTAAAAGTTTTGTAAAGGACTATAAGGTTATGCTACATGCCAAAAATCTTATCTCAGGGTATTTCTGGAATTTTTTCTATTTGTAGTAATAGTGATCTTTAAGCTTGCTCTATACTTAATTTAATAACAATTTATAAATATCTCTCAATCCTGAAGCTTTTGTCTACTTGTTGTTCACTTCTTCCCATTACTAGCATTAGTAAGAAAACTTACTGTTGATCCATGTAATGTCATAGAACTGGAGCTGAATCTTCTTGTTCTTTGTGAATCTATAGTTGAAAAGCTGCATGGTGGACTATAATAATGAAAAAAAAAGCAATTATCATAGCATTGCATTCTGAACATTCTGAAGAGCCATGGCTATTCAAATATGACACTTTTGTTTTTGTAAATCAAATCAAAAAGTTCTTGTTAATTGTGTAACTTACTAACTTTTATTTGTATGTGGACAAGCTAGTCTTTAAAACTTGCTCATCATCCTCCATTCAAAAAAGGTAAGAACAGGAGCTGTCACGCAAGTGACGAATGCCCCCGAAAAGGTTTCTTAAGCATGCATGTATTATAAAAAGAAGAGAATGAAAGTAACTAATTGCTTAATATTGTTCTTGTGAAATGAAGTGCTATTTATAGCAAACTGAACACCTTGGGTTTTGATTGTGACACATCATCTCGATGTGGTAAACATTTATGCCAAATTATTTTAAAATCCTTCAATGCATGACAATGCTACAGTTTGGAAACTAATGTATACCTTCAAACTTTTTATGAGCATACATGTAAGTACCTTCAAATGATTAGAGTGATCTTGACCTTGGAGGTAGGAACATGAGTCTTACACACAACACGTCATCTTGATGTGGTAGAAATTTGTGCAAAGTCATTTTAAAACTCTTCAATGCATGACAAAGTTATAGTCCGGACATGAATGTGTGAACCTTCAAAATATAAGTGTGACCTTGACCTTTGAAGAAGAGTTGTGGTTCTTGGAAGTGACACAACTTTGATATGTGATAGACATTTGTGCCAAGTTATTTCAAAATACAGGCTGGACATGATTGTTGTGTACAGTAAGTGGGGACGCACAAACAGACAGACGGACATGAGCCTTAGCGGAGACACATTGTCTTAATGTGGTAGACATTTATGCCTAGTTTTTTTAAAATCCTTCGATGCATGACAAAGTTACAGTCGGGACACAAATGTGTGTACCTGTTATGTTGTATGGATGATAACAAGATTCAAACTATTCTACAATTTATTATAACCATTTAATACATGTTGTTAAGACCAGAGCTCAAGTGAGAATGACTCAGGTATCAGAGAGGCATGATCATATATATAACATAGCATTAATGAATATCAAGTAAAGGGAAGTAATCCCATTAACTATACAACTAAACATGTAATGAGTTATCTAATCTTGATATCATAACAGTACCTTAAACTTTTAATGTGATAAAGTGAACTTCAAAATGGTAGTGTAACCTTGACCTTTGACGTAGGGACATGATTCTTGGACACGACACATCGTCTTGATGTCCTAAACATGTATGCCATGTTATTCTAAAATCCTTCAATGCATGATTAAGTTACAGTTCAGACACAAATGTGTGTACTTATAAACTCTTATTATGATAAAGATTAAGTGAAACTTCAAAATGTTAGTGTAAACCTTGACCATTGAGGTAGGGACGTGATTCTCGGACCCGATGTGGTAGACATTTAATATATTTATACCAAGTTATTTTAAAATCATTCACTGCATGTCAAAGTTACAGCCTGGACACGATTGTGTGTACCAATTAACTCTAATTGTGATAATGTTAAACTTCAAAATGTTAGTGTGACCTTGACCTTTGAGGTAGGGACGTGGGTCTTTGTCGCGACATGTCGTCTTGATGTGGTAGACATTTATGCCTAGTTATTTTAAAATCCTTCTGTGCATGACAAAGTTTAAAGTCCGGACATGAATGTATGTAGCTATTAACTCTTAATTGTGATAACAAGGCTTTTTTCCTTCTATAACAGGGGCCGATATAAGGCCCCTTCACAATTCACTTTTTTTTCACAAAGTGGCAGAAAAAATTTCACAATTTCAAGAGATTTTACGAAATATTGCGACTTGGTCTTCGAAATACATTGTTTACCGGGTTAATCTACAGACTTGAAGCAGATTTTACATAGGTCAGAAATTATAATCAACCGTTTCCAAATTCAAAATGTCGCAAAATGCTAAGTAATATGTAATTTTTTTCCCCACAAATTTATGACATATATATCACGCATTTTTTCCAAAAAATGAACAGGCCCAGGCCCACAAAAATGGCCTGGATAATATGCAGTAAAACTTTAAAATGTTAGTGTGACCTTAACCTTTGAGGTAGGAACATGGTTCTCGGACGTTACACATTGTCTTGATGTGGTTGACATTTGTGCCAAGCTATTTCAAAATCCCTCAATGTATGACAAAGTTACAGTCCAGACACAAATAAAGTGGTGACAGACAGACAGACGGTGCGATGTTAATATGCCGCCCTTGGGGGCATAAAAATAGTTTTCTTAATCACTACTACTATACAGTGGCTCTTTTTCAGATTTGTTTTGGTCGAGGGCTCTACAACCTTTTCCACTTGAAAATCTATATACATTTGAACATGAAAGGTGACTTCATCTGTTCATAAGGAATATACTTATTAACTATACATTACCTGATTTGCATACTAGCAGTAGACACTAAAATATTTATCATTGGGGCACTGTTACATCTTTTCAGTGTACCAGATGCTGGTATATTGTTTTTGCCATTGCATCCTAAGCTCTCAACATCACGACTGCCGTAGCCTAAAGGTAGGGCAAGATTGTTCGGTGGATCAACCTCCATCTCAAGTTTATTTATAATGCAAGATAGCAGACCATCAATGGCACAGCATTTTTAACAGTTAACATACTTTTTAGATTTCTTTTTCTAAATCTGTACATTTTCATTAACCAGTACATTGCAACTTCTTATTCTCTTCATAATTAGGATTCATAATATAAAACAGATAGTTGCCCTGACAAAGGTGATAACGAGTGTTGTTTTTTGTTTGCTTCTTCTTCGTTGAACGTTTTGCATTTGCGTTAAACTATATTTAAAACTTACAGCCATACGATTAACATCACAATGCCATGATGTTAAACGATTAAGTGTCACAAGCTATACCTAACATAAATAAATATGACAAGTTTAACGAAGCAAGCGTGAAGGTATTGCAAACTTTAAATTTAAAGAAAGTTACGTTGTTTTTATTTATTTTTATTTTATTTATTTTTTTTTTCATTCGTAGCACAGGCACTTCCTGTGTGAATATGTATACACGTGACCACACATTTTGTCTTCGTCACAGTTTGCATAAAGACAGTATTAAAACCCGTTATCAATGATATGGGACTGTACACCGGATATAATCGTGTAAACTCGGAGAAAAAATAAAATACAAAGAAGGTTTTTTTGCAGCTGTGGAAGATTTGTTCAATTCGAAAAATATTTGGAGATTTTTGCATTAAAGGCGCAATGTGAATGGGGATATAACATTCCCCGGTCCGGTCGCTTCCGGTCTCTCCCGGTCTATTTTGACAGACCGGCGAATTGCATGGTCCTCTAACAAATATTTGTAAAAATGGGTCGATTTTTCTAGATGAAAATGGGCGTTGATATAAGATATATTATTTTTTGTATATAATGTATTTTGTTTCCGATTAATTGTCTTTTATATAACGCATTTTTGTTGTTTTTATTTATCTATTTTAATCACAGTTCTATATATATATATATACTATATTTAGCTCCATGATTTAATCAAAGATATAAATGTAAAATCATGTATTCAGTTTCTATAATAATGGTATTTAACCACCCTACATTTCTCAATTATCATGATTTCTGTCTGTTATTACGTAAATACAGAATTTGAAATGCGTATGATTTTGATGGGGTTTGTTGTTGTATTGCACACACACACGCACGCGCGCGCACGCACGCACGCACGCACACACATACACACACACACACATATACTTTTACCAAGTCAATCGAATGAATCTATCTGTCGTTATTTTTTCAGCTCATATGTGTTAATCCGTTCATTTGTTTACTAATAAACTGTATATTTCATACGTGTACACATCCACAAGTCGCACAGTTCCTCAATTACTATAAACTCTGTTTACTGAACTGTAAACACCCACGCATTTGGAATTTTTCCACCTACTTACCTTTTCAGTGACACACTTGTGAATGTAAACCCCACCAAAGTGACTGTATAATTCAAGATTTGATGACCATCAAATATCAGTATATAATCTCAAGCTGTCCCCTTCGTTAAAAAGAATAAATTTAGTAAATACCTTTTCCACAATTTATATTCATACCATAATCTGCATGCAAACTGCCATGTGTATATATATTCTATATATATTCTATATTTGTCTAAGTGAATAAATCATCTTGTTCTCATGTAAATGTACTGTAGAAACTGATTGTAAAATGGAGATTAAGATAATATTATCGACAGTTCAAATATTTTCCTATATTATCAAGTTCTTGAAAAACACGACAACGTGGAGTCATTTCTTTAAATTTTCATGTTTAAAATCGCGTTGTATGTCCACCTTACTGTTAGTACTGTTGTTAATATTTTAGCATAGTAAATGTAATTCAAAGTTAAACTACAACGCGATTTTAAACATGAAAATTTAAAGAAATGAATCCACGTTGTCGTGTTTTTCAAGAAATTGATAATATAGGAAAATATTTGAACTGTCGATAATATTATCTTAATTTCCATTTTACATTAACATACATTGCTGTATGATACACTGATGTCCACAGATCTTGTCAGTTGCTGCTTGCAAGGTTAATAATCTTCCCTATATTACATCGATTTAGTAACTTATAATGCCGATTAAGTAAATTTCAGCCTTTATATGTCATAAAGCGATGAACATTATTACCTCGAGAAAATAATGTCATATGCTAGCAAATGAATAGTTACAGCTGTAATATGCAAATGGCGTTTTGTCTTGAAAAGGGAGTGAATTATGCGCTGCTAAACTTAAGATACATATAGTATTGTATGCATGTAACTGACAGACACACACATGCATGAATATAGAAAAATGAATTTCTTCATGTTAATTGCTCTATTTTTAGTGATGATTTGGTCGCACTGAATCATCACATTTTGTATTGTAACTGCGTGTTGCTAAAAAGCATTTTCGATGTACATACCGCATTAATAACTTTTCTATCTAGAGAAAATATTAGAAATGATAGTTTAACGTCTCAATTCCGACTAAAAGGCGCAAAGAATAGAGGAATTGATAAAAGATTGACCTTGATTTTCTGTCAGAATGTTAGCCACTTTCGACGGCAGCATTTAAAATAAGTATCTGCCTACAACGGCAGCATTTTTTCTTCGACCGGACCAGATTGAACGTTCAAGAAAAGACTCACGGGGTAGATATTTGGCTTGCGTGACCCCAATGGATAAACGTCTATATTAATAACACGAAATCCTGCCATTTAGTTAAAACTTGAGATATTTTGAACAAAAAGCAGACATTTTCACGGATTTTTCCGAAGCTGTCACTTTTTACCTGCTCAAAATAGTCTAAAAACAGGAAAAAACGAGTCCAAAATTACCTAATACAGTAAACTTCACTTATAGCGAACACGGTTATAGCGAACTTCCGGTTATAGGGAACAATTTATTTTGGCCCGAATTTTGCCCTTCTTTATTTAAAATAAAAAAATATGGTTATAGCGAACACGGTTATAAGGAATTATCGCTTATAAGGAACTCATTTCTTAGTCCCAATCTTGTTAAAAGTACAGAAAATTACACTTTTATAACGAACTCCAAAATATTGGCTATCCGTAAATAGACTTTCGTTTTCATTGGAACGGATTAAAACTCGGCGGAATGTACCGTTTATCGTTGTATGTACTTCAATACATCTATTTAAATGAATTTGTATAGTTTTCTATGTAGGATATTTTTAGCATGAGCTCTTTTCACCATTATTTCTTTTCTTCAATAGTTTTGCTCGAGTAAAATAATTATAATAATTTATAATCGGTTTTCAACATAATCACGCATGCTTGCAATTTGCAATGTACGCTTGATTTAATTAAATGAAAAGAAATCATTATCTTCCATAAGTAAAAGTCACCCTTAAATTATAATAGAAGATATTCAATATAAAAGGAAGGAAAAATCGAAAATCTTGTTTATTCTCAATCATGGAAAGAAAACGAAAAGAGTTTAGAAACAAAATATTATATTTTATGAGAAATTGACATAGGGAGTAAATCTTAAACTGGAATAGCAATTATTTAAATTCCAAAAAGTACGCTCTCGGGTATTGTGTCTAAAATAGAATTCATGAATCAAATGCTCTTCAAAATGGCGGACAATGGTAAACAATCAGTTCGTTATATGTAAATCTGTTCGCTATAAACACTCCTGATACAAGGAACTAATTCGATATATGCTTACAAGGAACTCCGGATATAAGGAACAGATTTTGAATGTCCCAATGAGTTCGTTATAAGCTGAGTTTACTGTAGTATCTCCAGTCAATGGACAATAGTTTCATAGCAATGAAATGGGCCGTATTTGTGTAATATAATAATATCAACCTAATTTATAACCTACCTGCACCGAGCGGTAAATTTCAACTATCTGCCATCACTGCAGTGATCTGCCATCACTGGCGCCGGTAATACGGTGTGTAGACGTTGACAATAACTTTAGTGTCCCCACATAAACCTTTTTTGAACAACAAACCGATATTTTGGATAGAATATCGTATTTTTGCTAGGTCGGACACAACCGTGCAACAAATTTTGACTTATGCTGGATACGCAAAAATGGATATATATTTAACATGCAAAAGAAATTAATTCTGTTTCGGTAAAATTGTGAATGAAAATATGGAGACCTGACAACCATTTTTTATTTAAATATGCCCACTGATGTACAACTCAATGTCAACAGGTTGGCATTTTGTACTTTCGGTTTCTACAACCATAATAATAAATATACAAATAATGTACTGTATTGTTTGCTTTTGTATCTATAAATTCACTCATTTTAAGTGGGCATTTACTTAATATATTGGAAACTTGTCAACAACTCCCAGCATTAAATTACTTTATGATTACATGTCTAGTTTCTTAGCTTAGGTTAGACCCGTTCTGTGTATTCATACTATTGTGTTCGAGGTCTGACGGAAAAGCTGAAACGTTGCGATTGCCTGCAACATTCCTATGATCGATTTTTGAAAAGAATATTGAATAAGAAGACACAAAACAATTGAACAATAAGTTCATTTGGTGTGTGCAGTAACATGTGCAAAAGTTATTCTTTGCCAAATTCCGGTTTGTATAGCAACTCACTATATTTCCTTATTTCTTTTAGCCTGTAATTTTCATTAGAATTTGCCCTGAATTCACGTTTTAAACTTGATGAATTCACGATCTCAACTTCATGAATTCATGTTATCAACTTCACGATTACAACTTCACGAATTCAATGATTTCATCATCACGAACTTGAAATCGTGAATTCACGAAGTTAAAATCGTGTAATTCAAATCGTGTTATTCATGAAGTTGAATTTACAAAGTTGAAATCATGAAGTCGTGAAGTTGAAATCGTGATTTCATGAAGTTAATTGAAATCGTGATTTTATGAAGTTGAATTCGTGAAGTTGAAATCGTGAATTCATAAAGTTAAAATCTTAAATTATTGAAGTTGAATCGTGAACTCGTGAATTCGTTAAGATGGACCCGAGAATTCAAGAAGTTTAAATGTTACAACCGGTCTTCCGTAACAAGACCCTAGACTGAATAAAACAAGTTTGCTTCTTTAAAAAGAAGCATACGAGAGGTCTTTTTGCAGCTGTTGAATGTTCAAATGGCGGGTAAGCAAGAAATTTTGATTGGTCGAATTGCATCTGCGGACAGTAACAACATACATGTATCTGATTATGTCCGCCAGTCTCCGGATAAGCTCAAAGGTGTTCCGAAGTTAAAGGAACAGCAAAATTGTGGTAAACATAAGTACACATATAAAAAGATCTAATATATAGTGGTAACGTTTCCTCATAAGACGTTTTCTTTAAAAATGTGACTAATGAATTTAGAAAGCAATATTTGGAAGATATGTTGATAATGAAGTGTACAGAACTTACAGAGTAATGCCAGCTTCCCATAACTTATTCTTGTTATAAATACTTTTATCAGATATCACCTACTGACCAGTTATCTAATAGTTGTTGTGTCATTTTCAGATTAGTACAGTCCCTGGGCACCGTTTCTGTCCAAAAAAGGTCCATGGATAAATGTTATATCAATGTAAAGCTAAATATTTGAAGTTTACAAAAAAATGGGTAGACATGTCAAACTTTGTAAGTTTAGAGAAATCCAAGATGGCCGCCAATGTATTGAAAAATGGCTCATACGCAATTTATTTGCTAAAATTAATTATTTTTTGTATTTATTTCAGTATAGGTGATGTAAAAACTTTACATCCTATTGGAATAATATGAAATTGGGGCCTTTTCCATTATTTATACATATGCTCTGGATTTCATAGATAAATTCTGCTTAAAAAAAGCATGAAAAATATACAAAAATCGACATAGGGTTGACATTTTTTCCTATAAGTCAAGGCATAGCGTAGAAAATGAATATTTTTAACATATATTACAAAGACCTGGACAACATCTTTTTATTGCACCCTTATTTTTATCTTTATTATGTAAAAATGTGGATTCTGATATTCCTAAAGTGGATGGGGTACACGATAATTAAGTCTAAGTATTTTGTGAACTGGTAGGTGATGGTAATTGAAACAATGAATTGTCAACATGTATTCTACTTTGGTATATACCTAAAGATATAAGTTCTTAAGAACGCTAGATTTTATATTTTCTGTGACAATATGTTCTGTTGCCATTGCAACGGAATAGTAAAATGAAAGATACATAAAATTAAACGCACCTGTACCGTATAATACTTTCAACTTTTAGCATTTTTAGCATGTTGATAAGAATTACATGATAATACCATACACAATTTTTAGATAAATAATTTGGGCAAATTAAGTATGTTATAATATCATGGTAATTTTTTTTAACATTCTGCAGTCGCATTTAAGGCAAGCAAATTATCAATACATATAACAGCTGATATTTTAAAATCAAGAATTTGCATAATGAATTTGTTCAGTTTCTTTTTTTTTCAAACTGCTATGCAGAAAACATATCATGTCAAATGGGTGTGTTGTTACTATTGAAAAGGATAAAAAAAAAAAGGTGAAAATGATAAATAAGAAGCAGGCACATGGCAAAAGTCTGTATAAACATGTATCTAATGTCAGGACTCCCTCTGAAAATATGCATGGGGTAAGAATTCCAGATTTTGTAACTCAAAAGGAAAAAAAAGGTAACAAAATTCAAAATTTAGGTCAACCAGTACCAAACATTAATGCCAATTAAATTTTTTATTGAGTTCAAACTTCTTGGTTGTAGCTGGTACTTCGAAAAGTAAGTCGCTACATTAAATTCTAGATGAGATGATTTCAAAGATTAATTCTGCATCTGAAATTGTACACATAATCTAGATACAAAATGGTCACCAGTAAAAACCTATGTCAGTTGATGGTGTCGAATGCATAATGTGTGTGTAATCCAAAAAATTAAGGAAGATATTCAGACGTCTCTTGTTCGATCCTCAGGACATAGAGTCTGGTGGTTGTTATTTGTCCGTCACTAAGAAGCTTGCGGAGAATTTTTTTTACTAACTCGTCTGGTAAGATATCCAAGCTGTCGCCAAAATGAGCTTAAATCGGCTTATAAACCAAACAAACAAAACAAAAAAACAACAAAAAAAACAACATAATTTGACCAACATTTGTAGTGATCTACACTATGTAACACACAAAATATTCAAACTCTGTACCTTGCATTCATAACGAGAATAGGCTTTTAAGATTTTTCCTATACATGTCTGTGTAAAATAAAATGACCCAAGGGACAGTCCCAACCATAATTTGAAGAAACATGATAAAGTCTACAGGAAAAGCTCACAAGCTCTGAACAATGGGGGTTACGGGCTGTTTTTTAAAGATATTTTTATACAAGAGTATGTATGTAAATCAGGTAAACCTGGGGAAAGTTAATTTTGATCAAACATGTCATCATTTAAACAAGCTTTGTATTTACAATATCATGACAGAAATTGATAAAAGTCAACCAGAACATGCTTCAAAATAAATGCCTAAGCATATTTTTGGAGAAGATAATCTTCAAAACCTTTTCTATGTAACACTGTAAAATGACACCTGGGGCTGGATCAACTTTGACCCGATGGTGTCTTTGACAATGTTTTTGACAATGTTTTACACTACAATTCTAGGCTCTAGGCATTTGGTTTTGAAAAAAAAATATGATTTTAAAATGTTATTCTATATGTCTCCATTTAAAAATAGAACTATCACTAAATGTGATATATACCCCCACAAGACTACTTGGGGAATGAGAAAGTTACTAGTAACAGAATACATTGTAAAATAATTGAAATAGAATTATAGTTATGGGCAATTAAAGATAGTTGTGGTTCTTGTATGTTGCATTTCCTTTCAATGTTGTTGACCATTGTTGTCTTTTATTGGATTACTCTGTAATAAGTCCAGATAGAGTTACAGCTCTTGAGCACTGCACTTCTTCTCATTGTGCTTGACCATTGTATGAAGCTGCATTGAATGCCAAACATAAGTTTTTTAGTTATGCACTGAACAAGGAAAAGGAACAAACGGCAATTACTCTGCAAATACTTAAGATTGAGTTATGGTTATTGTACAGTGCACTTTCTCTCATTGTGTTTGACCACTGTATGAAGTTGTATTGAATTCCAACTACTAGGTTTCAAGTTATGCACTGGACAAGAAAAAGTTACAAAGGGCAATAACTATGTAATAAGTCCAAATAGAATTATTGTTATTTTGCATTGAATTTCATCTCACTGCGCTTGACATTTGTATGAAGTCGCATTTTATTCCAACCATTAGTTTTCAAGTAATGCACTTGACAACAAAGTAACAAAGGGCAATAGCTCTGTAATTAGTCAAAATGGAGTTATGGTTCTTGTGCACTGCACTTCCTCTCAATGTGCTTGACCATTGTATGAAGTTGTATTGAATTCCAACTAGTGGTTTTCAAGTTATGCTCCGGACAAGAAAAAGCAATGGAAAAGTAACAAAGGGCAATAACTTTGTAATCACTTTAGGTAGAGTTATGGTTCTTGTGCACTGCACTTCTTCTTATTGTGCTTGACCATTGTATGAAGTTGTTTTGAATTCCAACTAGTAGTTTTCAAGTTATGCCCCGGACAAGGAAAAGTAACAAAGGGCAATAACTCTGTACTTAGTCAAGATGTAGTTATGGTTCTTGTGCACTGCACTTCCTGTCAATGTACTTGACATTTGTATGAAGTTGTATTGAATTCCAACCATTAGTCTTCAAATTATGCTCCGGACAAAGAAAATGCAACGGACCGCTCGACCGACCGACCGCCGGTTGACTCCTATATCAGTATATACCCCCACCAATTTTCACCTTAAGACCAATTATTTGAATTGATTAAGTAGTGATCTACGAAATATTTAGCTGTAGGCATCGGTTCGGTAGAAGGGTGCTTTTTCAGCTTTTGCTGACCCCGTGCATGAATAAATTTGACCACAGGGTCATGATTTTAGCAAATTTAATACTCATCTGCTAGGCACTGATTTATAAATATGTAAGCTCTATTTCCTGCAGCTATGGAGATGAATGTTTTCATGTTTTTACTATATTAATTACCTCCATGTTACCTCCGTGGCTTGTGAACTTTGACCACAGGGTTATAATTTAAACAAGCTTAGTTGAATCCCACCTGAAGATCTTGAAATTTGAAAACAATACACATTGTCAATTCTATTTTTAACTTCTGTGTCCAAGATATGCAATAAACCCGAGAAACATTTAAACAACTTTAGCAGAGATTCGTGCAAAACAACAACAACAAAACAATATTTCTGCCAAATTTCATGAAATCTAGCCTACTTGGCGAACGATCAAATTCAAAAACCTTACTATGTCACATAACTATGTTACTATGTGACAAGTGATATTTGGTTGGGTTTTACGTCGCATCAACACTTTAAGGCCATAGCTTTACTAATGGGGGAAGACCTTGTGTGCCCCTCACTGCATTAATTCATAATATTGAGACATTTTGGTCATCTATAAAGGAATATCAAAATTACAAAGTCCATAAGAAAGTGAAATTTGGCCTATGCAAATAAAGAAAACATTAAACCTCTTTATGGAATAAGAGAATCAAAGTCATCTGTTCATCCTGATTCCATATTCAAAAACATCCTGAACAGAACAGATTGGTGTCCATGTATATAACATGTTACCGGACAATATGAGAAATGATATTTTCCTTCTCTCCTATGATATTTATGGTTTTAAGACTGCACTCCAAATCATTCCCGTTGAGAAATAAAGTTGATTTCTATGGTGGCCGATTTGGAACGTTTTTGTGCGCCGTCTTGTAGCTAGCGAAGCGATGTCGCTCAAATCAAAGGATTGGCTTATAAGCCAAGCGACAAGACGTCAGTGCGACGAAAAGGCGATAACAATATAGGTTGTGTTGTCGCTATCGACAACGCAACGCGCAAAGTGTTCCAAATCAGCCACCATACATTATAAGCTATATCATTCTCGTAAATGAAATACATGGAAAAATATATAAAATAATGATTATTAATAAATTAAAAAAATATAAAAAAATAAATAAATTAAAAAGTAAAACAAAAATAGAATAATTTAATTCAAAGGCCTAATAAAAGTTTCACCCGTTGTGGGATTTGAGCTTACGACCTTCCGCATGCGAAACAAGGACCTTAACCACTACTCTAACAGGCCATATATTATCTTTCAAATGTTTTTCCTGTTGGTGCGTTTTCGTATATGGCTTTATCCTGCCACCCCTGTGTACTTATAAATTAAGATTTCCCATTCTCGATCATATTTGAATCGATACCGTTATGCCGGATTCCGATGATTGCCGATAAAAGGTCATTGAATATTCAAATGTCTCGGGCCAATATTGCCCAACAATATTTCAATAATGAAAAGGTCAGAGTTGAGAAGCACGGCGGAATATGCCGAATTTTCCCGCTTCACAGATTACAGACCACGTGATCATTTGAGCTAACAGGTCATTTTTGGTGGGAAACTCGCGCCGAGAAGACGTTCTTTGTGAATAGAGTAAGTGTGATGATATTTTACAACTTTTGTATTTGATCGTTTATATTGTTCTTGATGTATGCTATTTTTTATGTACTCGCGCTTTATAAAATATCTTTAAATATGTATGTTATCCCTGTAGTTAGTTATGAGTTGAGTTGAAGTTATTGTTGATGGTTCTTATAAACTATGATTTGGCCAGACTACGTGATGCGCATGACTTCCACTTTTCATTCTGGACTGTTTTGTTTTCACTCATATTTATCAAAACACAACACCAACATATCCCCCGGACAGCCCTGCCAATTAACTTGACTTCCACTTTTTCATTCTGGACTGGTTATTTTTCACTCATATTCATCAAAACACAACACAAATATATCCCCTGGACAGCCCTGACAATCAGCCTGACTTCCACTTTTTCATTCTGGACTGTTTTTTTCACTCATATTCATCAAACCACAACACAAACATATCCCCTGGACAGCCCTGACAATCAGCCTGACTTCCACTTTTTCATTCTGGACTGTTTTTTCACCCATATTCATCAAAACACAACACCAACATCTCCCCTGGACAGCCTTGACAATCGGCTTGACTTCCACTTTTTTATTCTGGACTGTATATTCACTCACATTCATTAAAATACAACACAAACATATCTCCTGGACAGCCCTGACAATCAGCCTGACTTCCATCTTTTTTCATTGTGGACTGTTTATTCACTTACATTCATCAAAACACAACACAAACATATCCCCTGGACAGCCCTGACAATCGGCTTGTCTTCCACTTTTTCATTCTGGACTGATTATTCACTCACATATTCGTTAATATACAACATCATCATATCCCCTGGACAGGCCTGACAATCAGCTCGGCTTCCACTTTTTATTCTGGACTGTTTCACACACATTTCTATTGTATAACTTATCTTTACAACTGTTCTACACTTTTGGCCCGTTCTACCACGAGGGGAAGTGCAGACCATGCAGTTTATCTGCTTGAATTCTTTTTTTCTTTTTCAGCTCAATTTATATAGTGTTTTTATCTTTAATAACTGTTCTACACTTTTTTCCCGGGTCCATCATGAAGGGGAAGTGCAGACCATGCATGCAGTTTATCTACTTTAATTTTTTTTCTATTTCAGCTCAATTTTATATAGTGTTTTTATCTTTAGCAACTGTTCTACACTTTTAGGCCAGTTCTACCGTGAAGGGGAAGTGCAGACCATGCGGTTTTTAATGTTATTTCTTTAATAAACTGTTCTGACTTTTATTTATCTTTACTCATCTATTTTACTTATTTTTAC
Organism: Ruditapes philippinarum; assembly: GCF_026571515.1. Lineage (NCBI taxonomy): Eukaryota > Metazoa > Mollusca > Bivalvia > Venerida > Veneridae > Ruditapes > Ruditapes philippinarum. The sequence goes on from NW_026855333.1 coordinate 105,758, forward strand.
AGTGTTCTACACTTATTGACCAGACATCTGCTAGTCATGACAAACCTGTAAATCTAATCTAAATGGGTCAAAGTGTTCCTGAATTATTGATATGAACACTTTTATGATGATATTTACCTTGACTTGAACTTAATCAATGATAAATCTACCAGTCATTACCAACCTGACCACCTCATTTGATGACCGTAAGCCATGGCTTTCCCTAGTTGACCAATCAACTTCTTTAACTACTTGGCATGATTAACTTTAAATCCCAATCAGTGACCAAAACTTTCTCCGGTTATTGGTCAGACATGGATATTGGATAGTGAAGCTCTGATTACGGAATGGTGGGGGATGTGTAGCAAAACCAAAACGCACGACTTAACTATAGACTGTACAGGGACAGACTTACCATTCTTCAGAGCTTCAATCAAAGGTTTGTAATTTGAAAAACTAGCTAAACACCATTTCCGGTACTTTCTGTACAATTCACCTAAATGTTGTGTAATAATGTAACAATCTGTATGTTTTAGGCCTTTTTGGGATTAAAGTGAAATAAAACAATTATTTCATTGTTAGAAAATAATAAGAATATCACTGTATTAATAATTCCATAAAATAAAATGAGATTTTCTGCTTAAACTTAAGAAATAATATATCTCAAACGGTGATTTTTTAGCTAAACAACACTGTTTGGAGTTTGGATGTGACAATATCACAAGGTCATAGCCCGAGTGATATAATGAGCACATCTAAATGACAAACAATTATTTTATCAAGCTATAAAATCACTGATTTGGAAATCTTATTTCAATTCTAACACAACATCAACAAATAAATGAGCCGCGTCACGACAAAACCAACATAATGAGTTTGCGACCAGCATGGATCCAGACCAGCATGCGCAGTCTGATCAGGATCCATGCTGTTCGCTATCAGTTTCTCTGCTTGTTATAGGGTTTGTAAGCGAACAGTATGGATCCTGATCAGACTGCGTGGATGCGCAGGCTGGTAGATCCATGCTGGTCGCAAACCCACTATGTTGTTTTTGCCATGACGCGGCTCAAATGTGTAAAATATGCGATAGATAGTAACCACCTGAAACTCTAACATAATTATAAAAAAATAGATATCACATAATAATGGTGTTTATTATATACTGATAAATGAAATATGAAATAAAATTTGTATTTTCATTTTCCGTATTTTTCACTGTAAAAGATATATTTTTCACTGCAGTTAAACATATTTTACACATTTTTACTTGTGTCTTGCCGGATTACTTTCTTCTAAATTCAGCCAATGAACAAAATTTAAGAAGTAATCTTTCAAATAATATAAAAAAAATGTATATAATAAACAGATAAACAATTCTTTTTCTATAATACAGGATTTATTTTCATCTTGTGGTATGAAAATTGTCATATTTCACTCGTGGCGGTAGCCACTCATGAAATATTTGTTTTCATACCACTCAATGAAATAAATTGTGTATTTATAAAAAAAATTGAATATCCTTTATATACTTCATAAGGTGTATATACTTCATTAGGTGTAATCCCCCAGAGCTAAATCTGTAACTACCGGAAAACAGTATGTGTCAAAAAGGTCAATCGCTACACTTCTCCCAATGCTGCCTATATGTAAAACAGCACACTTCCAGATTCATATTGTTTTAAATGAAAATAATTTTATGTTCCATCATTAAGTTAAATATTTAGATTTGAAGTTCAGAAAACTACAAAAATTTACTATTAAGCCATAAGTAAGAGTTATATTTATTTCCTTCTATGTATTAAAATATTTGTAACATTGGGTCAATATTATTCCTTTAATAAGTGGTTAGAATTAATATAACAATATTTTTAAATTTTGTAATAGGCTAATTTTGAATTGAATCAAAGAAGTATGCATATCTGTTTTTTTTTTCATTTTTCCTAAATTTTGATTGATTTTTGAAGAAAGTAAAATATCTGGATGTCTGCAGTTTTAACTTCTAGCATGTCCCAAGCCATGGTAAAAGCAGAGGGGGAGAAATGAATCTTGTATTTGTATTATCAATGTTATTTTACAATCACTAAACATTTTTACATTTTTGATTGCATTGTTCACCATTTTCTTGATGTCTGAAGTGATAGAGAATAATTAATAGGTTGGTGCCTTGGATTTGGCGAGGCAGAGGAATTTATTGGGTGAGCCTTTGGTCAGATAGTACTCCATCCATAGGACCAATCATTCTATTTATCCTGTTATCGATTTTTTCTGTTATCGACTAGTTCTTATCATTCTGATATATTTTACATGCAAAATTGTCAGACCAGTCTTTTTAGTGATTTTAAGTCATTTTTACTTGTTTTGCCGCATAACGTCATGCGTTCTTTTTCAAGACGTAATCATATGACGTCACAGTACCAATTTTGAAATTTAGTTCCGTAAAAATTTTCGAATTTGTTACATTTTCACACAATGTATGCAGTCATTTACTTGCTTCTCCTATAGAAGCAAAATTTACGTACATGACAGAATTTATTCCTGTTGATAATTCAATTTAGTGTTGTTTTTTTATTCATCAGAACAGCTCATGCCTTAGATTGGTAAAATAAGAACCATAAGGAATAGAAAATTGACAATATTTTACAAAACCTTTTAGAAATGTGTAATCATATGAAAAAGAAACATTTTAAGTGAGCGTGTTTTTTTTTTTTTTTTTAATTCTTATGTACTAAATAGTTTTTAATTTGAATCTTAAACACACTTAGTTGCTTTAAAGGTCAATGATTCTGAAAAAATCCTTTAAATAAGTTTTAAAAAAGAATTTTCAGGATAAAATTATGAATTTTGGCCAGTTTTTTTTTCATTTATAATAGACCTAAATTTGGCTATTTGAAAACTATATAGATGCAAAAAAGTAGGAAGAATGTTAATCTTTTAATAACAAGCCATGGTTAGTAAGTTTTAAGCTCTTGTAGTTTAATTTTAAAAATGCCTCTTTATTGTATCACATACATAATAGGAGTTCTGAGTTCAAATCTCAGCAAGAGTTCTTATTTGCTGATTCATGGTTTGTAAAATTAAAATAGGGCTATGAATTTTTATGTCTATATTAAAGTTTTTGTTTTTATAAGTCATTGTTTTTATTTGACAGTTATTAAAATCAAGTTTTTTTTTAAACTTGATTAGAACTCTGACAGTATGATTTAAAAAAAAAACTATTCTTATTTAATGAAATTTTCCGAGAATCTATCATAGTATAAATCGACTTGACGAGTAAAATATCACTTGCCACAATGTCCAAGCGTAAATAGTGTTTGACAAATGGTAAAATGTACTAAATTTTCTGTGCGTTTTCTAATTTGGACATCTTTTTACTCAACTGCCGGCATATAATATGATAATATCTGCTAATCGTGAAATTCGCTCATATTTACCCGACCGCGGATCGGCAAACCTGTGAGGAATACTAAATGATCAAGGAGTACTATACGAATGCTAAATGCAAGATTTCAAAATGGCCCAAAACATTTCTCATTTCGAATAAGACCAAGCTTGTCTGTCGATTTTCGTGTTGACCGTGCATTTCATACTGTGCATGTTTTCACGTATTTGCCGTTTCTGTTAAAATGAAATTTTTGTCTTGATATTCAATCAATATTTCAAGTTTGAAATGAATATTTGTGATGGTTTAGGGAAAAATTATAAAAAGGGAGAAATGCCTTTCAAGATCATCTTAATTCCTTTAGAAATGCATTTTACTTTTATATAAAATAAATATTTTATGTTTTAAGTTTTTGTTTGTTTGTTTGTTTCATTTCACGCCTTTTCCCAACAGTATTTCAGTCATATTGGCGGGTAGTTTCCTAACCATCGTTCCTGGAGAGTTACACCAGTACTAGACTACCTTCCTTCGTGCTAAACTACCAAAGCATCTCCCGGGGATCGAACCCACGCCAGAGAGGTAACTGGATTAGAAGTCATCGACTCTAACCCCTCGACCACGCAGGCGGTATTATGTTTTAATTAAGTGAATATGTTTGAATTTTTGAGCAATAAGCCGTAACCAAAAGGTTAATCATTTCTCGGGAGTAAATAGTTAGCTGTCATTTGGTCACGGAGGCCCCTCATAACTTTTTGATATAAATGCAAATATTGTGTTAAACAATAGCTGAAAGTAATGACATATGATATACAATCATATTAAAAATTCAAACACATATCAGTTTCCGCCGCCTAATTCCTTTAAGTATGCAAGTCATAAGTGATTGCATTTGGAAACCCGTTGAACATTTCAAAACAAGGCAATGTCAAAACCCAAGTTAACCATTTTTAACGTCCCCGCGAGGGGTTTGACATTATCGGAAGATAGATAACAACCGCATGTACATTAATTATTAGAGCAACCTGATTAATAAAATCAGCTCATAACTAACGATACGCTACAAGTAAACATAAGATTTGAACTTTTATCATGTTGAAATTAACTGTACATTGTAGTCTATTAAATTTAAATGCATTGGCTGCGGTTGTATTAACAAACATATTAGCGGAACAAAGTAACCACAATTAAATGATATCATATTCGACATTCAAGTATAATCTTTCATAAGCATCAGCTTAATTGTTATGTCACTGGTTTACTGTATGAAAATTGTTTGGTCTTTGGGCCCCGGATCAGTGGGTTTGAGTGCTATATTTTCCTTGAATACTTAAGTTGTTCAGATGTGTGTTGAGGAACATCAGTCATTGATGAAATAGAGAAAAAAAGAACCCCCTATAAAGAAAGTTCAAAACGGCAAAATTGAAAATGTTGCAGGTTCCGTTTGATAAAGCCCAAATTAACACTGTCCCGGTAATGGCCACGGTATCGCTACTGTGTCTTAAGCTGGTGAACCGAGGTGTTCCGTGGTGTTTTTCTGAGAAATCAAATTGCGCTTACACATCCCCGACAGAGCTCAGGTGTATTCCCGGTTCAGAACCCGATATAGCACTGTAACACCGCACTTTGGGGTCAAACTGTAACACCGCACTTTGGGGTCAAACGCACTTTGGGGTCCGACCCCAAAGTGCGTTAAACTTCGCACCGCACTTTGGGGTCAAGGTCAAAATCGAGAAATTGACCCCAAAGTGCGTTAATATGCTACATATCAACGCACTTTGGGTTTCAGAGATCTAAAGGTGTCATCTGAGTTCTGCTTAAATACTGAGTACTGACTTATTTTCGATCTGCGACATTGAAATATTTGAGGTGGAATTCAAGATGGCGGTCAATACTTTGATGATGCTTAAGTGATAAAAGTTTGATTAATTTTACCACTTGAAATATCTAAAAATTGTGTTCATATAACAAAATTACGGTGGCATAAAAGTCACATTTGCATTTTTTTTTTAGTTTTGCAATACATATTTTTTTTTTAGTTTTGCATTCATATTTTATTTTAGTTTTTCGTACATATTTTATTTTTGTTTTTACATATTTTAGCCAATCATAACAGCCTCCACATATCATAACAGCCCATAGTTGAGTATAAAACTAGCACCGTGGTTTGGTCACATTTCGGCCCATTTTTGGAATCGGCCCAGTCGTTTTCTGCCGGGCAAGTCTGGTTTCGGCCGACCCTTTTCGGCCCATTTTTTTAAGTATATGTATTTTAAATAATTATTGTTTTTTTATTATTATATACTATTATATACGTGTCTATTTGAAAAGGGCGGAAGATTGGTGATCAGTTATTATTATGAATATGCACCACTCAACCCCACCCCCTGATAATAGGGGGGGGGGGGGGGGCATTGACTTTAAACCAAGCCGACCACTGGTAAAATCTTCGCCCTGCGGGGGATACTCAGATAACAACATTCCTGCCTTATGCCCCAGAACAGCGCAAACATCAAAACACGATTTTTTTAACCCGCACTCCCCCGGCAGCAAGGGAGGTGGTTACAAATGACTGGTGTATTACAATAATACACAACAAAAGATCTAAAAAGGTTCCTTATATTCCACTGATTTAGAAAAAATGCTTAAAGCTAAGCTTTAAAGGATTTTTATGAAAATTGGGTCAATTCCTTAGCACATCAGATAATGTGCAGAACTTATAGGCCAGGTGTGCCGGCTCAAGGTCGGGGGACACACCTACAGGTCAAAGGATTAAGACTTGGGTTTCATGTCTGCTCCTTATCTTCAAAACCCCATAAAGGATTTTCAGGCACTTTGTGTAAAATGTTAACCACATCGAGACAATATGCAGAATCTTTCTTTGGGTTACCGCGGACTATATATATACTAAAAGTGTTGTTATTTTTTGATACCTCCAAATTGAAAATGTTGGTATTTGCAAATGGCATTTGCAAAAGGGGTACTGTAATTTACAGATGGCGAAGTGTTTAAAAATGGTGTTTTACAAATGGCGCAATTATCCAAACCACTACTTTGCAAATTGCGTCATGTAAAAATATGTACGAAAAAAACAAAACAAAAATAAAACATGTACAAAAAACTAAAATAAAATATGTATGGAAAATTAAAAACGAATATGTATGCAAAACTAAAAAGAAGTATGTATTCAAAACTTAAAAAAAATGTACGACAAACAAAAAAAATTATGTACGAAAAACAAAAAAAGTGTAAAAAAAATGCAAATGTCACTTTTATGCAACCGTTTCAAATACTCTAGTACAGAAATTGTGTTTTCCTAAAATTAACAGATGCTGCGAAAAATGTCCCGTTTTGTCAGTCATTTACTTGATAACTCTTGGTGCCATATTGAGCCCCATTTTAAATATGTTGGGAATGAAATAAAATGCATTAAATTTTTTTCCAAAGAACTATAAATATACTCTATTGCAATGTTCTGGTGAAACATCAAGTTTTTCGATCGGACTATAAATAGAGATTTTTACAAATACATTATTAAGCTTATCAACAAACTTAAGGGTTTTTGTAAGCTCCGTTACAACCGTTCGCCAGAGGCTTATTTTAATGGGAAATCTTACATACTTCGTTAGAAAGAGCAAACTTGAATTTTATAATGTTAAAATAATGGTATCAGAGAAATGTAAGATGCTTGTTACCTGAATAAAGTAGCGATAAATGTGAGATTATTTGTCATAAAAGTAGTCAAAACAATGTAGTGTTTGACTTCCATATAAAATACTAATTCACTATAACTGTACTCATCATTGCCAAAAAGCAACAGATGAAAAAGATGGTTCAGGTAATTGGCCAATGTGTATTTTTTGGATAATATAGAAGAATATCAAAATAAAAAAGCTTTTAAGAAAAACAAATAAAAGCATAATGGGCCTTTAAAACGTTATTTTTAACCCTCGGAGGGGGGGGGGATCGATACCCCAAAATCCCCTCTATACCCACAGTGAGAATTTTACATTATTCTGAAGCTCCGCTCTTAATGTGCGACTACTTAAATAGTTGATATTTTAGGACTACTACCTAAAGCCGCATCTACACCTAGTCAAGTTTCTTATATGTAACATTTAGCTAAATTAATGGCTCTTTCAACATATTATCAGGCAGGCACTTTTTTTTACTGAAATGTCTTACTAAAATTGCCCAGAATTTATACCTTTGTCTATGCTAAGACTATCATATTTCTATAAAATGTGTAAATAAAAAACGGGAAAATAATCCATTTAGCTAAAAACAATGGAGTTAATGAAAGGTGTACATTCTTTTGAAATAAATGGAAAATTTGAGAAAAAAAATAGTTTAAGCTTAATAATTGATACAAATTTCTTTATTAGGTGATTTATTTGGTGAAAGTTTTTCACTTACTAATCAAGACCATTTAAATCACTATTGATTCTACTATAATCCAGGGCACATGTTTTGCGTCTTTTTAATACCTTGATTTTTGTTTACCATTCGCTTTGACTACAATATATTATTTAAAACATTATGAACATTAATTTTCTATAACCCCAAAGTGCGGTCGTTTGGCTGATGTTAAAAAATACATATGTACCTGTTTAACGCACTTTGGGGTCGAAATTGGACCCCAAAGTGCGTAACGCAAGTGCGGTGTTACATAGCTTAATGTAGAGGGTCACATAGCTATGGATCATTCATGTGAATTTTTATCAAAATCTAGAATGTTCCCTGGCGACAACAGACTGCAAACACCATTTTACCACAAAAGCTCACTTTTGCATTCAACCTTCCAGAAGAAAATTAACTTGAGAAAAATGATTTTAAAAAAGTGAAAAGATTCAAGAACCAAGAAATAATTCCATGTTATGTGCGATTAATGACTGATACTGTAGCATTAATCATTTATCTACTGCGTTACTAACGCAGTAAGGACTATTTTTGCGTATTTTTACCTCTTTTTGGTAATGTACGTGGATTGTAAGCACCGTTGAAATTAATATTATTGTTCACTTCACTTTAAATACATTTTGAAATTTTCATCATGAATGTGGAGGCATTAAGACAGAAAAGAAATAAATATTGATGCAAGAATAAACCCGTGCGGACTCGTACTCTGCCATCTGGTTTCTCTTTACTGATTCCCTAAAATTATACACCATTAAACGATCAAATACGTGTAATCAATATTGTGTGATGCCTATGTGAACAATATACAATGTAAGTCTACGTTTAAAAGGCGTTTTACATTCATTAAAAAGTTTTCATTAACGAAGAAAGTAAAATTGCTTTTTTAGAATTTATTTGACAAATCTTAACTCTGTTGTTATTTTAATGTGAGTTCAGTTGAAAAATGTTATAGTAAGTGTATCAGCAATAGAACCGAGCAACAGAATCACATGTATTGGAAAAACTATTCAGCAACTAGCACAAAATTTGCTTCTTTTATTTATTTGCTTTTTGTGGCATAAAAGACTGACGTTAAGTTTGTTTCGTATCGGTTTCGAAGCAAACGATAATAATTAAAATAAATACAAATATTGATTAAATATTAAATAACTGGAAATAATAAATGTGTATTTCTCTGGAACATACTTGTTACTGAAGACATTTAACATGTTTTAAACTCTAGTCTGACGAATACATTATTGGTAAAATTTCATCGAAATGTAAGTATTCTTCATTTGCAATGAAAATATTTTTATGCAAACTAACAGCAGAATCGTTTATACATTTATTCGTCTATGTCAGTTCACTTTTTTACCATTGCAATTGGAAATTTTTGTGTGTATGTGAATGTTATTGTATACACTCGTGCGTAATTTTTTTAATGCACCATCTTATTTGAATTAAAAAAAATGAATAATGAAATATTTATCACTGCATTATTTGCATTAAATGATCAACATCACATAATGACATAGTATACCTACACACCGCACAAACTATAGTAAAAAGACTTTTTGTTACAATGGTGCAAATAAATGGAATAGAATACCATCTAATATACATTCTTCTAATTCTCTGACATCTTTAAAAAATAAGTACATGTATAAACAACATTATCTTGCAGATCAAATAAATATCTTCATAACTCTGTCAATATGTCATTATGTTATAATAATTATTATGCATGTATATTTTGTTAAAATATTTTTAAATGAAAATTGTATAAATGATATTTGATATCTAAAAGGAGCGTTTGTCATAGGACAAAATCTTAATGAAATAGTTAACTGTTGTTATTGTTTTATGATGTTTTGTGTTTCTATATATTGTTTAGAAGGCCACATTTAAAATTAAGATATGTTATTTGTTTTCTACGATGGTATATCTTCATGTGTTACCTTCTTTAAATAAAGATATTATTATTATTATTATTATTATTATTATTATTATTATTATTATTATTATTATTATTATTATTATTATTATTATTACATAGCAGCCATAATTATAAATCAATCGTGATGTTATTTTATTTGCTTTTTGTTGTTTTGCTTGAAGGATAAAGACATTGTATGCTTTAATGTGTGACAAACTCAGCCTTAAAGGTCCCTTGTGCCAATGGAATGCTTTCATTTTTGCGACGGACGCGCCCTCAGGCGCGTTCAGAGCTAAGTCATCTACACATGGGATTTCGTCGGCTACAATCGCGCAAGGTGTCCTCAACCGATTAACAGCCCAAGAAATAGTACATGAATTTGATCCTTTAAAACTCCCATACTTTGTCGGGATATCTTAATTTCTTCCATATTTAGCCTTTTCAATTTCAAATTAAGTTATCCAAGTTAAAATATGAACGTATATGATTGATAAAAACTTTGTAGTCCCGTAGTATTATTGCGCAATATGCAAATTACTACCGAAACGATTTACCGCTGTCGAAAAAGTAGGACAGCAAATTATACTATAATAAAGGTGTAAGCTCTGAGTTCCAAGAAATTATTAGTAGGAAATAAATATTTCTACATTATACAAAACATTATTATTAACAAATCAAAAGTTTTTCGTGAGTCTAGAATAACTCGCGCATTAATAAAAGAAGAACTATTTTCGTGACTCATACCGCGGGTTTAGCTGAATATTCAGCAGTTATTAATAAATTAGATACAGTACAATGGTTAGTATAAATATCTATGTTTGAAAATGCATGTAACAAGAGAGCTTTTCAACACTTTACCACCATGTAGTCTTTCATGGTTATCTTTATTGAAGGAAGTTATAATATCAGTTCTACTTCCGATTCTTGTGGTTTGTTTACAAATAAATTTCTAGGTCACGATATGAGTTAACCTTCGCTATTCTAAAAATAGATTCTGCTTCACTTATGCTGATTTATGGACAGGCGATTAGTACACATTATACATGTAATAAACCAGCGGATTACATGCAATACAAATGACTTATATTTTAATTATTGTCTATATGCCCACTATGATAACACGAAGCAATTCTAAATAGCATTCTCACATGTATAATGTATTATGCTTGAAGTTTATTTGCATGGTTTTATTTTAGAAATATTTCGTTGTCAGTTTTTTCTTCTATTTACATATCATTTCTAAATCGATAAGGACACTGATTTACAAGTTTGACCAGAGTTTTTAGGCATAAATTTCATTCTGTATTTAATGCTTGAAAGTAGAAAATCTGAATTATAACAGTTTGGGACACAAAATATATTGCTCTACAAATCTCGAACTTGTATGGAACAAATTTTCTCTGTTATATATTTTGTGTTTTGTTTTATTAAAAAAAAGCCTGAATGTCTCTCCGGTTGCATGTCCGTCGCATTCAGTGCTGCAGCACTTTGATTATTTCTCAAAGTTGTCATGTTAAACTTTAAAAAGTTACTCATTGACCAATTATCTGGACCATATTTTATCTCATTTGCTTTTCGGCATTTAATACATTTACAGTGTTTTAATATTTTGTATGGAAGTCAAAATACTATTTTGTTTGTATTTGCTACTTTAATAGCATCTTAGCTCACCTGAGCTAGTCCAGGGTAAGCTTTTAGTACTCGCCAGTCGTCTCGTCAGTCCTTATTTAGTCAGTTAAAACTCTTAATGTTCACATTTATTTCAAAAACTAGGTAATGAAAAAACCTAGATAACACACTAGAGGCAATATCTTAGGCACAAATATCCTGCAAATTTGTTAGCAAAGTTGTTCAAATGATTTAATTGTCTTGTTAGAATATGGGTCATTTTGGGTCAGAAGCTAGGTGGCACAGTCAAAACATAGAAAAACGGTATTAACGTTGGCACTATTTTATGTGCAGATATTAACATTATGATATCAGTTTAAGATTTTGACAAGATCTGTTTTTCATTCATAGCTAACAAAAATATATCAGTTGTTCCTTGTTATTAAGAGGCTTAATAATGATGAACATCTTACATGCTCCAAAAACCATTTTTAAACATAAAAATGAGGCATAATGTGCATTTAAAGATATGACTTTAATTTGTATATATATATAGTCAAGTTAGATTTACAGACAGCATTTAACAGAGTGTGTTTTGTGAGTTTTTGAGTTTATTTATATATACTTGCCGTCAGTTGCCCATATGGACGAGTCCTCCAGAAGAGTATAAGTCCTAGATAAGTATAAGTATAGATTTTTGAGAATAGTGCAAGATACTGATTAGTAATTTTAGTTGGCCAGCCCAGGAATCGAACCCACAATGTCGACATTTTACAAAACGATATTTCCTTAGAAACAAAAGTAGCATTTCGCGCATGAACATTTTAGTGAGATAAAAAAGGATACAAAGGAACAAGTTTTATCAGTATAAGAGGAGGGTTGAAATATGAATGCACATCAGCACGTAAAATTTGATTCTTCATAGGTTTTACTTTAATTTCATTTTGTTCCCTGAAAGTATCACCTCCAACAGATATACAAAGTTTCAGTCTCCGGATCCAATCTGCGATTTTCATAGCGCTGAACAAAATTTTCGTTAAAATCTCGTTTTGGTGTTTTTGTTGTTTTTGGTTTTGCTCATGAAAATGAACCCAGTGACGACATTTGCAAAAGACCGTGTTGTTTAAGTATTGCACACGAGCCTATTTGTGTACACACGTGTACGCACCGTAAAAGATGTCGTCATCAATTTTTGTTTAGTTTGGTTTAAACACATCAACAAAACAAGTTTGCTTCTTTAAAAAGAAGCATGCGAGAGGTCTTTTTACAGCTGCGGAAGATTTTTTTTATTCGAAAATATTTGGAGATATTTTTGCATAAAAGGCACATTTAAAAAAAAAAAAATTATATATGGAATAAATTATAGTATCATAATAAAAGTTGTTTTTACACTTCATTTTTTAAAAATGTTTTGAAAGATTATATGCCGGAGAAATTGACAGTTTCTTGGCGCATCAGGGATACTTTTTCTACAAAGGAAACAATTTATGTTATGTTATCAAACTAAATTTAAAATAAATGATATATATTAAAAGTAGCATCAAAATGAAAGTTTCTTGTAAAATTCAATAATCAAATTTCCGGTTAATGTTTTGGTAGGTACATGTATATGGAAACATTTCCTCTGCAACACAGATTTTCCAAAACGGGCATAAAGTATGTTAATCAAACAACTTTAAATCCCAGATTTACATAAAAAAATGTTTATATAATTTGATTTGAATAAACAGTATATAAAACTGAATGCCTCCTACCACAATATTTGAAGAAAATCAAACAAAATATTTGTGCCGTCTGCGCCAAAAACCTCCTTTGCCTTATTTAGTCATACAGGTTCAAAAGTTAAAGGAGCAGCAAATTTTCGGTTCACGGTTTCACTCGGTCATATAATAATGCATGATAGCTATAATGTTCACTATTACTATTATCGGGACATGAAATATAGTAAAACGCTATTCAGAAAATTATACGGTAATCGATTTATACAGTTTAAAAGATTAAAACGGAATTTACCATTCACGTATAGTGTTAAGTAACGTAAATAATATTTTCCGATTTTTCTTTGTACCGATTTGTTCACTTTGATGTTATTTTCTTTCTGCTCCTAGTGGTTTAAATGAGATTCGTTCACGCAAAAATGGATGCCGTCAGCAATCAGTCTGAACACTGTGGAGACGTCTGATGACCTCTCCAATAAAGCTCTTGATAACCTAGCTGATTCATCAGTGTTACAGAATTTATAAACGGAAATATGGAAAATTTAGGGGTACTGTTACAACAAATATCAAAATGTGTGCTTTAGGTATGAGCCCCCTAATGGACACTTTAAGGAACTATAAAATTGACAATATATAGTTCAGTTATTTACCTTAAAGGACACCTGTATGCAAAATTTAAACAAAGTTTACCTGATGGTTTTCGAGTTATGGAGATTTTTCTTTAAAAAACTTGCCTATTAGAAAGGCTCTTTTTCAGAAATGAGAAACTCTAAATAATGTACAAGTCCAAATGTTGCTGCAATGCAGCAATTGAGAAGCTCCGCGCAAAAATGCGCTCATTACAGATACCTTACCAATTTATTCCTACGCACAGGCCATGTTATATTCAGATTAAGTACTATTGTAGATTTTTCCGAATGTTTTGTAAACAATTTTTTGCATAATACTTATCTTATGCAATTCAAAATATCCTTAAAATTAACCAAAAAGATGGTGTGTTTTCAAAGTTTGCCTAAATTTTTTTAAAGTATTTTGAGTGATCTTGCCAAATACAAAATACTTTTACCGTTTAGTTTTTATTTTATTTGACTTTGTTAATATCAGGTACCATATTTGAAAATAAATTTGGCACAATTCAGCCAAAAAATACCGATAATAATTATAAAATGAAACACTTTTTTCCTTCCAAGAGTGATCTTAGATACACATAAATAATGTTCAAAGAAGAAAAGAAGGAATAAAAAAGTTGTCTCCTCAAGGGGTTTGAACACGCCTCGCCCCCTCAGTTTCAATGCAGAACTTGACAGTTGTTCTACTGTTGAATACTGTCCAAAGTGAAGGTAATGCATTAGGTGGTTTATACCTAAAATGAATTTGTCCGTACCGATGGGTCTCTAATTTGCTGTTTATGAACAGTTATTCTATTTCTGAGTTTATCCCCTGTTTGTCCAATATAAAATTCATTGATTAATACATACAGTACATTTTTAACGTACAATTCATGTCTTCTTTAATATGATCACATGGACCACATCGGGAATCGTTTCATTTACATACTTTAGAATAATTTTTGTTCTCTTCAATTTTAGATCTGAATTAGCAAATAATGATGTCAACTTAATTGTTGTTGAAATAGTTCATATAAAAACTAAGTAAATTATATAACATATGAAAACGAGGTTAATTATCATTCAGAAAAAAAGTCAGAACACGTGATAATGCGTTTATAATTTTCAGTTTACTTTATCCGATTTGACAGTGATGCCAAACAGAAAATATTTAAGTCATATACATACATAAATGATTTTTCGAAATGGTGAAAAATAAAGATGGGTAGTGAGTAGTGAAATAACACACTTTTTATCATCCGTTTCCTCATAACACATGTTAATGCACGTCACACTATTTGTCACTTCACAAAATCAATAAACATTGATGAGATTGGTACATGCAAAAGTAACTTAAATTACGATTTTCATAATTTTATGTGATTTACTATGTCATGGTACTAAAACGTCCCAGTTGAATGATATTATATTAATAACACATGGGTTTGTGGGTAACAGTAAAAATATCATCCCGAGGAAAATACTGTTATCCGAGGCGTAGCTCGTATTTGCTCTCATATTTACATCTATACACACTAAAACATAAATGTTTCAAAATATTTTTGAAATAGAATTGTTGAACATAAAAAGTCATATCTGTTTTAAAAAATAAAAGTTCTGATAGAAACAAAACCACCTGGTCAAGCATTGGTTTGATTGCCTGAAAAATATAGTGGTTTTATACCTATATACAACTCTGTGGTAAATTGTATCCTGATCTGTGTAAATAAAACGCTTAAGCTTATTGTGAGTATGAAAGGGCCAGCTTTGTAACAAAATAAATTTCCAAGCAAACTTTTTGTTCTGAAAGAGTTTTTATGTGATTTTGTGAAAAAGTGGTAAAGCACTGGTACGTTGACTCTACACTTCTACCAAACTTTTCACGAGTCAAATCAGTTTTTATTTGTTTTGGTCGTCAGACCAAACAAATAATGGTAGCGAAATTTCAGAGCCTAATGCTGTTAATTGCAAATACCTAAAGTAGTCCACTTTTTTGAAGCGGTTACTTCCCTTTATATGTACACTAACGCCGAAAAATTCAGGGGAGACCAATGCGTAAAGATTATCAAATGACAGGCGCATTAATTTTCAAGCAAAGTAGAATGGTCGAAGATTTCTTATATTGTTTCATTCTTTTTAGATATACATGCTTACAGTATGCTCCATGATTATTTACATCTGTGTTAAACAACAGGTTTAGCGTCGAAATAATAAGAGTGACAAGCCCTAATTTAGAATAATATGGTTTTCTTCAGGCCGTTAATATATATAACTTCACCGTGGCCGAGGGGTTTGCTCGCTCGCTTATGAATCGAGAGGTCTGGAGTTCAAATACCAGTTGAGGCAACTCATTTTTTAAAAATGTTTTAAGTCAAATTAACATCGAATTGACTATCAGTGTTGCAATTAGTCTTATAGCTAATTTACTACAGTTAAAACACTGGAAAGCATTGGTGGCACTATACAAAAACAAATTGGTATATAATCTCACAACCTTCACATTTCTGACATTCTGAGACCCAAACAAATTCAGCGCCTTCTGTGCTTTGATTTTTCCATGCATGCATGTTTCTCTACGGTCATGTGTTGTTTGTTATATTTCTATGATAACATGTTTTACTTTTGAAAGTGATATATAATTGTAAAGAATGATAAATGTAATATATAAATATTATCTTTTTAACCAATATAATCAAAGATAATGTTTACCCATAATCCTGTACAATTCCATTATTAAATTCATTAGCAAAGATAGAGACACCATGATGTACAAAACATACACTGATTCTTATACTGATTCGAACTCAAAATTATTAGTGGTCTTGTGATTCTTGACAAAATTTATAACCCATTAATGAAACTTTAAAATCAATGTAAAATAATTTGTGGGAGGAAACATGCTCAATGGTAAATTTCCTGTTACCATGGCAACGGGGGACGTCTCAAAATTGCCAAAAATCACTATTTTGCATTGTTTTTTTCCTTCAAAACTGATTTCAAAGTGCTGCAACTTCTCAATGAATTGAGATAGAGTAAAAGGCTTTTCAGCGTCGTTTACTAGTTACCCGAAGATCGACCTGAGGCAATTTTTAGCCTGTCACATGTCCAAAATTTTCTTGGCGATGAGGGGGACTCCGCCCCCTTCAACCCCCCCCCCAACAGAAGGGGGCACATCCCCCTTCTGGCAACCCCCTGATGTAATATTTGGATGGGGGACGGCGCCGAAAAAGTGGTCACTTTTTTGAACAACATTTCTCAAACGAAAAACAGTGTTTGGGACCTAAATAGGGCATTTTTTTCACTGTTTGAGGCCTCAAAAAGGGGGGGGGGCAAAAAGCCGTCGAAACACGCTTATATAAGGGAAAAGGTTAATGAGACTTTAAAATCAATGTAAAATAATTTGTGGGAGGAAACATGGTTAAACTAGAGACTGAAATTTAAAAGTCTAAGAAAATTGAGAAGAAAGCTCGTTTCCGGAACTCCTTTAGATTAGTTAACAATTTAAGTATGTCTAGTTATTTCAAAATCAATTCATGAATGATAGAATTGATAACCTGATATGACCATCAAAAGTAAATCTTAGTGTTTCCTAGTGAGACTTTGATTTTTAGGCTATAACTAGTTCTTACTCATCACATATTGTTTTAAAGTACCAGTTATTACAAAATATATCAATGAATGACTATCACATTAATTTTGTCATTCAAGAATGAACTTAACATTTAGGCTACCACTACATGTCATTAAAACAACATATTTATGCATAGCTTTAATAAAATGGTTTGACTATAAATTTTTTTTTATTTATTTCAAAGTCAAACCATCTTACTAAAGCTTTGCACAAAAGACCGTGAGGTTTGCCATTGACCCTTCAACTGGAGAACTGACTCTTATGCGCGACACTGTAATGAGTCATTATCAGACCAAACACATTTATGCCAACAATACTGATCTATTCTAGAATACGCTTCATGGTATGTTAGATATATCGTTAGATTATTGTTTTGCTCCAACGACATTACAATGTTTAACGAAACCACGTTAGAAATCGCCCAAGAGCTCTTTGGCGTACATTTAGAAACCTGAATAAGAAAACTGCAATTTCAATAAAAAAATTTTTAAATAACAGCTTATTACTTTTAGTTCAATAGACATGTCAATTATTTATATATACTGTATATTCATTGCGATTCCGCTGGCATGTTTGAGGCAATCGTTTTTATAGCTTACATATCAAACAATTTTGTTTTGAAACGAATGTTAAAATAGTAAAGAATGAACTAGCTGACAGTTCTATGAATATTTCATTTTCTATCCGAGAAGAATTTTAACCGAGACTAACAATTAGATTATTCATAAAATACAACACTTTCCAAGAAAGTAGTGCTGAAATTCTATCTATTATTAATAAGCATTGAATCCCAAAAGAGAATAGTAACAACTGCCAGCAATTTGAAAGTGTCAACCAATAAATAAGAACATGTGCTTGCTAACACCAATGTGATAGAGCAATAAGAGAAAACGGCGTTGAGTTAATCGATTGGCGGCATAACTTTTCATTTAAAGAAAATTGAATGTACACTTCTACATGAAAGTGGAAGGGGTAGGCAAAAAGACTTCTGGTATATATACATGCTTGCAAAGACAATGGATATTTTCAGTATATATTTTCTATTTGGATATACATGTACATTGAAGTTGTTAGGAATAGGTAAAATCATTTAAAATAAGACAGACACTTATTTATTGTAAGGACAAGGAGAACGAAATGAGACATTCTGTATATGTATGGAAGGTAACTGCTGCCAAAATAATTTCCTGTTTTCTTGCATTAAATATTGTAGTTTTTATATGCATGCAAGTAACTGCGTTCATTAAACATTATAAATGATTATGTCATAGTACATTCCTAAATTTTATCTTTTAGGGTTTTTATATCACGTAAAAGAGTGTGCTTTCTTCAAATTTAATATTTTTACTGCAAATGAATGTGTAATGTTTCTGATGTATTCGTGACGAGTATCTCATTTCTTAGCTCATTTCGAATCATTTCATAGAGAATTGAACATGATATTTAATTTTTGATATTTAACCTTTATTAAAACTATGCTGATTTCTAAGTAAAATATTTTTATCGCAGAAATTTATTTAAATATATGAAATTCTTTCTGAATATGTCTAACATGAAAAGACGAATGTGCAAACCACGTATGGGGAGCTGAATTCCCTATTACCGGCCAAGTAAACATTTTATATATTGTGTCCATTTATAATGTGTAGAGTTTCAATATCAGAAAGGATTTTCTACCATTTACCCCGATGCTAGAAAAACCTGTCTTACACCCCCTTATACGACAAGTCGCGTGCTGATATCTCATCCGGAAGGGTGGGGGTGTAAAAATAAAAATGGTATAAAATGGCGCAATTTCAGTTTGGTACTGGTTTATTTTTTTTATTCACTCATTTTTTTCATAATGAAAAAACTGCCATTAAACTCAGTTCAGAGTTCGTGTTGCCCCTGCATCCCACATTTACCCCATTTTATCAGTATTAAATGAGCCATCTGCACTGAAAAGCAAAGAAACTACGTCACGGTATTTAAGTCTCTTCTATAGTATACGCGAGTATCTAATTGTATAAGTCTTTAGCCAATAAAGATGATAAATTCATTTACTTATGTGAGTGGATTTGAAAAGAAGAAAACTGATTTAAAGATGTTAAATTTTAATTTATTTAACATGACCATCGTATGATTTTATACCAGATTTCATCAGATTTATATAAAAAGGATGAGATTTTGACCTTTTGTGACGTATATATCCTCAATCTTTTCAAGCCAAGGGAAAAGAAGAAATGATATATGACATGTTCCGTTTTAACAATAGGTGTCCTTTCAGTTTTTACACGTTTAAAGCTTATTCCTTTTGATCTCTTCCCTAGGAACGAACCGGTCCATATATTTTTTTATCTTGAAGTTCACAATAAGATTTTTTTTTATAAATATGAAATGATATATATTTGTAAAGTAAGAATTAAAGTCAACTAAAACTTTAGTATATTTTGCAAGGTTTTCAAGTACAATGTATGTACCAAATAAATGTTAACAATTTGTCACTGTATAAGCATTGTGCATACAAATTACATTCAGTGTCAATAATTTAAAACAAAGTTATTAAAGAAATATTAAACATTGATTGCATATAAAAATCTTTTCAAAATAGTTTAAATTAAAATCAATTTAGTAATACAGAAGTCAACTTTTGAGCAAATTATGCTTTCATTTTTGTTCTTTCTTATAATGTTTGTCATTTTGTATCTAGCGTTCTTTTTGTTATTTCCTATAATGTTTGTCATTTTGTATCTAGCGTTCTTTTTGTTATTTCTTATAATGTTTGTCATTTTGTATCTAGCGTTCTTTTTGTTATTTCTTATAATGTTTGTCATTTTGTATCTAGCGTTCTTTTTGTTATTTCTTATAATGTTTGTCATTTTGTATCTAGCGTTCTTTTTGTTATTTCCTATAATGTTTGTCATTTTGTATCTAGCGTTCTTTTTGTTCTTTCTTATAATGTTTGTCATTTTGTATCTAGCGTTCTTTTTGTTATTTCTTATAATGTTTGTCATTTTGTATCTAGCGTTCTTTTTGTTATTTCCTATAATGTTTGTCATTTTGTATCTAGCGTTCTTTTTGTTATTTCTTATAATGTTTGTCATTTTGTATCTAGCGTTCTTTTTGTTCTTTCTTATAATGTTTGTCATTTTGTATCTAGCGTTCTTTTTGTTATTTCTTATAATGTTTGTCTTCTTGTATCTAGCGTTCTTTTTGTTCTTTCTTATAATGTTTGTCATTTTGTATCTAGCGTTCTTTTTTGTTATTTCTTATAATGTTTGTCATTTTGTTGGACACATCTAAACATAAAATTCTCAGAGAAGTTAGCATGAAGTGACAAACTATCGAGGAACTATATGTAAGCGTCAAATACGGGTTTTTCAATTATAGTTTAAACAACTTAATTCACTGAAAATTAAACGATGTACATTTCGATGAACATGTAAATGCCCATCGGAGAAATAATGCAGACTTTTTGTGACTTCGTAAAAAAGATTTTCGCACTGCCGTGTATATATTTTGACAAAACTCGCTAAATATTAGCGTTACCACGGTGGCCTATCATGTGGTTTAATATGACATGGCTTTACTTTCACGGGCAGACAAAACGGTCAATTAGGGTTTTTGACATTAATTTTACTTTCCCATAAAAGAGACCTTCTTGGTCAATTGTACAGCTAATTGATGTAATGATTTGCATTAAAGAACTGTCGACATTTGTTTATGGAATGTCTTATTTGCATGAATTCAAAGTGTTTGTTTTGTTTGTTTTTTATGCTTACATAATGTGCTGTAAAACACGTCGTTTGTGCACGAAAAAACATAGTACAGTAGTTAAATCGTCAGAAATTGAAGATACCATTTGTTTTGAATGATAATCTTTGCATTTTTTTGTTTTCTTTTTATATTTGATATATAGATATGTTACTGGTTTAGGTTTATTCCAAAATGTAGGTAAATTCAACTGTCATTTCATTGATTGATTGATTTATATCTCATCTAATCCAAATTGATGACTTTCTTACATATAAAATCAGACTGCATACATACATGCCAACATTAAAATACTACATGCCAACATTAGAATATGAGGTACGTTCTTCAACATTGAATTTCAATATTACGACAGAAGGCCAAAATAAGGCCAAAAATAAAATTATGTTTGTTTCCCCTTCTCGACCAATTAAAATCAGGGTTGGGTAGGTAGGTAAAATTAAAAAAATATATATTTTTTTTGTATATGCAGGCCTCGACACTAACTTTTTTAGAAAGTGGTAAGCCGGACCACTAGATTTGAAATTTAGGTGGTCCTTCCAGAAGTAAGGTGGTCAATTATTATTATTATATAATTTCCTGCAGATTTAGAAAAAAAATATGCTTAAAAAAATTGATGACAAAGATTTTTTATTGATACCTTTAAAGAAAACAGGTGTTTTCAGACATACTGTATATATTAATCTAATCAGAAATTAAGGAGAGCAAGTCAGTAGGTATTCTATCGTAATGTTATTTGGAACATTTTGGTTTTTTAATCTCATTCAAAAATACAGAACAAGGCTTTTATTTGTGTAAATTTTTATATTGAAATGATTTCTCCCTCAACTCTGTCTATTATTCGGATATTCATTGCTGTCTTATTATCATGATAATTACTTGTATCTTCTATATATTAACATTTTAAGAAAACTGATAAATAACCTTATTTTTGTCTTTGAAGACAAGGAAATATCGAAATATCTAAAGGATAAAAAATAATAACAACGTAATACGGGGAAGTCAAAGACCGGGCCCGCGAAGCGGGTCCGGGCTTTGGCTTGCCCGGCTATAGACTACACGTGTATATTTAAAAGAAAATCAAATAAAAAACAATTAAAAAATATATAGAATTCTATACCTATCAAAGAAATTTTCAGTGTCAGTTCTAGTCGGGCGTCGCCATTTACAATGTAACTCAATGATAATAGGCGGGGTATTCCGATAACGGAACAAATCTCAACTTTTCGGATTAATAATAATCGTCGAGTGTTCCGAGTGAAAACGGAAGCGGTGCATGTAATACCGAATGACACCTTTACAACGGAAAGAATGAAAGGATTTTTTAACGACTTCCCCGTTCATAGGCTTTGCCTAATTTCATATTATATAACTATAGTTTAGCTTACTTTCTCACTGATTTATTAAGAATTCAGAATTTTTATCTCGTTGACATATATTTTTTGACATTGAATATTTCTAAACTTTTAAAGTAATTTTAACTCTGGAAGAAATAGATCTCTTATCGTTAAACAGTTAAAAATAAAGATAAGTAGCAAATAATTATTAGATGTATTTGTCCAGTTCTTTTCATTTGCTGACATTATTCAAATATCTGAAATTTAATTTTATCCGATATCCTATACATGACTAGTATCATAATTAATCCAACGATGCATAATTTCTTGCATCATTTGAATGAATTTTGTACCTAAATCATAACACTAATTTAACGTGCAAAAAACAAAATTTTATCGACTTAAAATGAAAGTTATAGATGACTTAAGGAACTTTAACTAATCAGAGATTGATAAACCATATACATGTTCATCGGACAAATGATTTTAACAAAATGTATATAACATGTTCTTGACACAAATTATCATTCTCCAAAAAGAGCCTTGCACGAACCCGAACATTCAAGTGGTCCGACGGACCAGTGGCTTTTAAAATTACGTGGTCCTTGCCAAAATCAGGTGGTCTCGGACCAACGGACCACCGCTAATGTCGAGGCCTGTGTATGTGCATAATAATAAATAACCTGCATATATGTATAATGAACTATTAAAACAAATTTAGTAAGTGCAATATTATATGTACATACTAATGCACATTTTCACAATTGACATATTCAACAATTTATTAGCTATGCCAGCTGTCTAAAATATCAGATTAGATTGTATACACCTATTATACTATGAAAGAAAAAAAATCATCTCCTAAGAATCTGAACAAATCTGTTGGGTAGGGGCAAATTTGTTGGGTAGGTAGGGAAGGGGAAACAAATTAAATCTTATTTTAGGCCTAAACGAAAACAACGAGTTATCAAATAAGAATCTACATGTAGCAAAATTGAATAAAAGTATATTAGTTTAAGCATTTTAGACTAACATAGTAACGAAATGTGAATATTAAAATAATACTTGGAATAGTTAACTCAAGAAAATCAACCCCCTTCTTGATATAGTCCTGCTAGTAGACTCTACCATCTAATAAACATAGATGGTAGTCTACTAGCAGGACTATATCTATATAAATAATTAACTCATTTACATTTGCATCGTATAATTTATACTTTTAACGTTCAACCGGACAGTGTACACTCCAGTGTTTGCTAGCGAGTTATACGCAGCAAAACGCGGATTGAAGAAAATTAATTATTTATCAAGAAGCATTTAACAGTAGTGAAATTTGGCCCTTCATCTCAAGTTATTGATTACCTGTTATTGGATTAATATGAATTTAAGAAAAAAGGGGCTTAATGCACATAAGTTTTTGTCAAAATGCAATACAGACTTTAAACCATGGCCTTCATTGTTTGCCCTTGAGACGTTATATACAAAATTTCAGAGATATTGAAGTACAGCATGTAAATATCAAATACAAAAAATGTACATTACTTTGTCAAAATGCAATAGAAAGTTATGAAACTTAACTTAAGTATTCTTGTAACCTTCTATATATTAGAATTTAAAATTAATACATATACTGATTTCAAAAAAATGGCTAAAAGCAAAAGCCACAAATGGCCAAAGCGATTCCTATATACATGTAGCTCCTAAACGAGGTTTGATGGCGAGTATAAATTCATGGCTTTTGTGCGCAGTATTTCTTATAACTATAACTCATAACTTATAACTATGCTCATACAATGTTGATTTTTTTACAAGCATTAAATATCTGTTAAGATACAATTTATTTTCAAAATTAAGCGTGATAAAACTAATAAAACCATTATTAACTAATCCTTATTACTTTATCCTTATGAATTTATACTTAAGGCCGCTATTCCATTGGTACGCGATCCGTGATCCGCGTCGAGTATTATTCCATAGGCACGTATTATTCTATATACATGTGATCATAGTAAAGCAATCAGAGAATAATTATTTGTAGAATATGGCATAATTTCACCCTTATACGAAAATAATTTTGTATCATCAAAGAATAAAGGTAGAAAAAAAGGAACAAACATTATATACCAGTTATGTTTTTGATTTCCATCTCTTTTGCAACCGAAAACAGATGGTTTTTTATCATCTTTGTGCATCATACAGTTGTGGGTTCTGCTCTGCCGCATTATTTCAATGAGCTTTTCAGTATTTTCTTTCGAAATCAATAAAGCTATCAATTTATTTCGATGCATGCTTTCGATACGAGACCTACTCGGTGATTGTCCACTTCCATAAATCAAAGGGCTGCATGCTCTGTGGTATTTTCTGATCTTTCCTGTATAAGTTTATTTTTATATACTATTATTCATCTTACGCAGCGACTGCGTTTAACAGTTTGTGATTGATACATATGGAATTTTGCATATCTAGAGTTGCATCAAAAATCATTTTTCATTTTTTATTACAGCCACACTTTATCCTTGCATATCGTGGCTACTTCCTTAAAAAAGACACTTCAAAAAAAAAAATGTTGCCTCGACAAGGATTTTAACCTTAGGCCTCTCACACCCTAAACGAGCGCGCTACCTCTGCACCACAGTGAAGTAATACGTATGTAGCGTGAATAAAAACAAATATATTGTAATTCTAAAATTGAGAATTTTCATTTCGTATTTGTAATCCTTATTAATTTCGAGGTATTTTGTTCACGATAAACCTGTTGTTAAACACTGATGAAAATAATTTAGCGAAAATCTTCTCGCCAAAACAGTCCGACATGTATATATTCCATTACTCGACAGTCAGATTTATTTGTGTACTACGCTCTGGAGTATTCGGTAATCGACATAGCTAAAAATAGCATTTTCATTGATTAAGCTTTACGGAAATAGTCGAACATTTTTCATTGGGTAAAAAAGATATTCATCCGCGAAATTTGTGATTGTAACCTCATATTTCTATTGACTAATGTAAACTTTAAATGCACTGTAATTCGTTTAATGCCTACATTAAAAATTATTCTTTCTTTTAAATTGCTGGTTTTTAAGCAGTTTTGAGTGAGAACTACTTTGCGTTGTTAGGTCTGTGAGGAAATTTTGTGTTAGACCGTGGATGTTAGCTATGTATTTACTGATCTTGCGATCAGAAAATACAAAACCGCTCATCCGGATAACGTACCAATGGAATAGCGCACTAATAAACTTAGCTGATACAAAGTATAATTTAGTGTTACATTTATTAAGAAGACGGCCTATTTCCTTTGTGTAATGATAGCTTAATAACATTTTTCTCGTTAAACCAACATTTTAAAGGTCTATGTTCAGTAATGGTTCTAAGCATAGATGACAATTATTTTCTTTTTCAGATTTCGAACTTATGTGACATGCGGAGTTACGCAATATATAACCGTTTTCACAAGTACTACATCGTGTTTCCACTTATTATTTACGCATGCCTAATGTACAGAATGCTAGAAAATACCTGCGGGAAAAAGAAAATGGCCTTTGACGAAACATCATACAAAAGTTATAACGATCCTACTTCCAGGAAAATAATGCAGCTATATGGTAATGGAACAGAAAAGTTGTTTGAAATAGTTCAAGATTATAGGTATATCGAACAAAAAAAGAAAGAAGTGTTTCAATCTTTAAAGCAGTTCATATCAAGGGCTGACTTTGACATATCAAGGGAAAACAGTCTCAATGAAATCCTGTCTCTTATCAACCGCAAAGATCAAAGTAACATTAGAAAAACACGAAGTACGGTAAATAATGAAGACACATCATATTACATTAAACGTCCAATTTATATGATTAACTGTTCGAATATTCACGAAATAAAGTTAAAAAACAAGATAGGGCACGGGGTCTCGAAACAGACGTTTGAAGGTGAATTTAATGGAATTCCGGTTGCAGTTAAGATGGTAACAAGACATCAAAGCGAAGTAAAAGCATGTGTAAATAAGATAAATGAAGGACACGAAAAAAAAGAAGAATTAAGATCGAGATGCTTTGTTTTCCCAACAATGAAACTTATGAAAGAAATTTTATTACTTGAACAGATATCGCATCCTGGATTTGCTAAACTGTTAGGATATTGTGTGCGAAACGAAGACAGTGAAACAACAGATCTAACAGAACGAGGAATTGCAAGCGTTTTTGAACTTGGTGAACGTGTTATGGTTTATAATTTACAAACATTAACGTGGCAGAATAGATTAAGACTAGGACAAGAACTTGCTGATTTTCTTAACTACCTCGAATATTCACCCCTTGGGTCATTGAGAATCAGGGATTTTAAGGAAGAGCATTTCCTTCTTTACAATAACAGTTTGAAAATGATTGATTTGGACGATGTAGATAATTTAGAACCTGTATGCAGTATTTATGTGAGCGCCGATACTCAAGCTGAATTAGCAAAAAGTGGTAAATCAAACGGCTGTGGATTCAATTTAACATGCCAAAGAGGGTTGTGTGCTGGGTTCAATGCAAAACAAAACATGAAGTTCATGAACCAGCTGTTTTTCAAGAAATTGTTATATCCTACAATATTTCCAAAACTTATTTCACAAGAAATGGGATTTCTACTTGCTGATATTGATAGTTATAGAGTAACGGGAGCAGGTATTGCACAAAAGCTTCTAAAATTACGGGACATTTTGCAGTAAATTCGGCAATCTCCAGGAACCCCCTATACTTATCACCGTCTACAAATACAGTAATGGAATGAGCCTACTATACCCCGGTGGCTTATCTAGTATATAACCGTAAAATTTAACAAGAACCACTAGACTTTTTGCATTTGCTTTTTCTTAAAGCAAACAAATAAAAAAATCTTTAAAAGAATATTAAAGAAAAAAATAAGTTTACCTTTACTTTTTTATTTTAATAGTTCTTTGTAGTCACACTTAAAGTTTTATCTGAGTAAGAATCATTTCTAAAATAAATGACAAAGTTAAGAAGATATAAGCAAAATTCAACATCTGACGTTGATGGTCAAGGCCATGTGAAGCTCAAAGTCAATGTCAGTTCAATCTTTTAAAAGGTCTCGTCCAAAGGGTTGTTTTATCCAAGTACGAAGATAATCCATTGAATAATTACCAAGTGACAGCCAATTAAAACAATAATCAGTAAAGGTTCAATAATTTGACTTCAGGGTCAAGGTCATACACGAATCAATTAGAATTTGATATACATAAAGGTCCTGAACTAAAAGACGGTGTTTCTAGATATGAAGTTTATCCATTTATAAATAACAAAGTGGTAGCCAGTTCCAGGGAAAACAAGAGAATTATATTAAAATGACCTTTGCGGTCAAGGTCAATTAAAGGTCAAGGTAACATCACAATTATTCATTATGTTTGCTTGGTAGCAAGTCTTGTTTTGTCTCAGTTTGATTCAAATCCGTACATAAATAACTATGACAATTCAACAAAAATTCAATTATTTGACCCTGACAGTCAAGGTCATTTCAAACTCAAGGTCAGTTCAACCCATTAGAAGCTTTTGTTCAAAAGATTGGTTTGTTTAAAGCTACATTTAATAAATTTCATAAAAATCTAAGTAGCGACATTTCATTATTAAATTGGGTTTCCTATCGATACCAGGTATTATCTTAGTTTCCAGACAACTAAAATGAGTTTTAAAGGCATAAAAAAGGGTAACCTCATTGTGGCGAAATGGGAAGTACAATTTATTATTGCATGAGAAACTCCGCCTTCGGATCATCCGTACATGAATAATGAATCAACAAACATTACTATAAGTAGTAGTCCTAATTTAACGGTATATTTCCCGCATTGTAACGGATGTTTTCATACAAATTTAATCTATTTACGAGATGATTACTTTTTTCTGAACCCCAGGCTTAGTGCACCGTGAAGCTAAAACGGTAAAAGTGTGTTTGCACAAGAAAATATCATATTTGCTGTGTTCCGGATAGGAACTATTAAACTGTGAAGTAGCGCATACACGAACTCAATAGGCTTCATTTGCATGTTAAAATTCGTATACGAACTTTAATAATAATAATAATAATAATAATAATAATAATAATAATAATAATATCTTTATTTAAAGATGGTTACACATTAAGAACATACAATAACAATCATATATATCTTATTTCCAATGTGGCTTTCTTTTGAAAAAGAAAACAACAACAACAACAACAGGATATGCATAGGTAGAAAAATGAATGTATAATATGTAATTTTTACAATAATACAACTCATATACTTTCGACAGACACTCAACAATTTGTTTAAACATATACGTATATTGCATCATTCGTTCGTTCGTTCATATATTTATTCATTCATTCATTCACTCATTCATTCACTCATATGAACATCAAGATATGCTTTGTATTTTTCTTTAAAACATTTAAGGTTATTAACATTACGAATATTTAAAGGTATATTGTTCCAAATGTTCATGCCATAATAAGAAAATGTGTCTTTAATATAATTTGTTTTAGGTCTTGTCCATAATACAATATCTTTTCGTGACCTACATCTTAAGTTATATATTTTGTTGTCGGATAAAGTCATCAGTTCTGTCATATAAGTCGGTGCCATGTTATTTAAAGTTTTAAAAACAAGCACCGCCGTGTGGTATTTACATCTGTCAAGGAACGGTAACCAATTAAGAGTTTCGAATAGATTTATTGATGGAGATTTTTGAGGTTGCTGTAAAATGATTTTAGCAATTCGTTTTTGTAACTTACAAACATTATTTATGTAGTTTGTGTTTCCTTTACCCCATATAATACAACAATAGTCCATAATGGGCAATATATATGCATTGTAAAACAATAATTTCATATCAAAGTGCAAAAAATACGATATTTTTTTCAATAAGGCAATTTTTCCGTTAAGTTTTTTTTACAAACATTGTCAATTTGCAAGTGCCATTTTAAGTTGTTATCTATGCAAATACCCAAGACTTATTGATCAGTTACATTTTCAAGAGCTATTTCATTTATCTTAAGAATTAATTTTCTCATAATATTTACTTTTTGTCTTGTTCCTATTACCATACATTTTGATTTATCTGGATTTAAGGCCATATTATTTGTTTTGCACCATTTGTCAATGCTATTTAAATGATCTTGAAGTTTTATTTCTACTTTTGATATATTTTCTCCGGACTCATAAAGAGTAGAATCATCTGCGTATAAATCAATTTTTATATCATTACCTATGACAGCTATGTCATTTATGTATATTAGAAATAATAAAGGTTTAGTGTTACCGTGGGGTTTTCCGTTTAAAATCCTAATTTATGAACAATATTTGATGAGATTTACAACAATACTGTTAAACATGTTAATAAAACTGTAGAATGCTTGATTTTTAGGCCGACGACAAAATATTTTTAAAATATTTATTTAATGTAGCTTTAAGTATAAAGATAATCCAATGATTCATTACCAAGTAACAGTCAAATATTGAAAATATCAGTTAAAATCCAATAAAGGGCAAATTTAGCCTGGTCTTCTTGAATGTCTTGTGACTTGTCCCAATGATTGATGTGGCCAAGTATTCAAAATACAATGATCAAGGTTAAAGTTTGTGGACGGGAAGCCCCCCCCCCCCCCCCTTAAAAAAGTCGAGCTAAAAATGAATCCTACCTAGATTGATTCATGAGGATGTTATATATATAAAATCAAAGTTTTATAGCTTTCAGTGACATGGCCCATGAAAGGGGGGGGGGGGGCGTAAATCGCGTCGTGAAGAGGAAAATATGAGACATTTAGAAACGTAGAAAACGGGCCAACTATTTGTTAAATTTGGTAAAACACTTACCATTTCAAAATACATATACAAACAAATGTCTTTTTCTCTTTTTCTTTTGATCGTAATAATTACATATGATGACTGGTGGCTGAAAAAGAAGAAACAAATCAGATAAGATATTTTATAATTGATGATCAATTAGATAAAAAGACATAGGAAAAAGGTTTGAATCCCAAATACTAAAAAAGATGTAAAGGATTGTTCTTTCCATTTAGAAATGAAATTTATAATGCTAAAAAAATGAATAGGATACTTGTTTAACTTGTCTAGTTAAAGATCATGTATGTTGTAATTAAGGTTGTTACCACACTTGAGTGATATTTTATCTTGTATATAGTTATGCTACTAAAACAATTTTCAAACATCGAAGAATATGTAAATTATGTACTGAAAATATTTTTCCACATATATCAATATATACAATACAATATAAAATATGCAAAACTACCAAGCCACACTCATTTACCATTTAATCTAAATCACTCTAAAGGCCTTAACAGATAGGATTTAGAATTACAGCACCAATTAAACTTTAGCTATACAAGCAAGGAAGGTTTTGTTTTTCATTAATTTCTGCGGTCCCCTCGGAGCTTGCACGTCACAGAGAAGACACAGGGCATCGACAGAATGATTTTTGGACGGCAAAAAAGAAAACCGAGTACTTGTATCCTCTCTGATGCCGAGGGAAATGGCCATGCAAAGTAGGCAGGGACGACAAGGAAAATGTGTTAGGGTGCGTTAGTTTTAGCCCAAAGCACGGAGAAAGAAAGGCAGGCCCTTTGTTGGCATAACAGCCCTTTTCAGTATTACCTACTTTTCAGGGCTACCTCCTTTTAATTTTGTCTCAGGTTAATGTATATTTAGGTATTGTAATTTGTTTTTGTAATTTGGCTAGAAAACCTACAGCAAACAGAAAAAAATGAATTTTGTGCTTATCTTCTAAGGTAAAGAATTGTAAGATGAATCCCGGAGATAACTAGTCATAACACGTTTACGGAGAAGTATTATACAACAGAGAAAATTATCTCTTTAAATACAAATGTACTATGAAAAACAATCTTCAAATACTATGAAAAACAAAACCTTCAAAGTCCTTTGTCTTTAAACCCCGCACCACATTATTACAGAGGTTCGATTATAGAACAATTCACGAGGACATGTGCACTTTGAATATGATATAATGATCTTGTGATGAATGAATCAGACTATTGAAAAAGTTGTAAACTTAATCACTATGTGAAATGTTGAATGCCTTAATCACATGTTAACAAATATCATAAATACTGTATTGAATGCATTTGTGCACCTTTTCAACTATGTTCATCTTGTTATGTAAATGAATAAAAATATTGTTTATAATTTGCACATGTATATATCTGTCAAATATGCTATAATCACTGAAAAGTCGAAATAAAAATGTGTTTTCAGATGTGTTTAGTTGGCGCCCCCTAACGGCGTGTAGTTAAAGGCCCAGTAGCCTAGCGGCGTAAAGTTGGCAGCCTAGCGGTCCAGCGGCGTGAATTTGGCAGCCTAGCGGCCCAGCGATATTAATTTTGATATCAAATTTTGTTTAAAAAAATGTTATAAAAACAACAATAAAAACGGCACTAAATGAAGTTATTAGACAATTCTTGCTATTTGAATTGCTTAAAATTAAAATTGGTTAAGTGCCGTTTTTATTGTTTTTATAACATTTCTACAATTGTAAAATTTTAGGCAGCTGGGCCGCCAACTTCATAAAACGGATAAAATCAAAAAGTTCTCTCAAAGTGTATGTATTCTATTTATATATCTTTAAAAAAAACAAGAATTGTCTTATAAACTTCATAAAGTGCCGTTTTCATTGTTTGTTTTTTTTTTTTAAATTTTTTTTTATAGTATTTCAACTGCCGCTTCAACAAAAAATGAAAATAAAAAAAATTGATAAAATCAGAAAGTTCTCTCAAATTGGCTTTTTTCTGTTTATGTATCTTTTAAATAACAAGAATTGTCTAAGGAACTTCATTATGTGCCATTTTCGTTGTTTTTTAAAGCATTTCTACAACTGTAAACTTTAAGGCCGGTTGGTCGCCAATTTCACCAAAAAATGTTGAAATAAAAAAACTTTCTGAATGTGATTTTTTCTTCTATTCAATGTAACTTTTAAATGACAAGGTATGTCTTTGTAATTATTTCTTTGACAAACTTATGTCACCAACTTCACGCAGCTAGGACGCCAATTTCATACCGCTATGCTGCCAACTTTACACACTTTCCAAAAGTAAGTTTTATTTCTGCTATAAATGACATTACATTTGTGTTATTCGTAAAGAGGAATCGATTTTTCTTTACAGGAAATTACTCAAGACGATGTTTGCCCTCTATATCTGTCACATGTCTGTCTCGCGAAATCTCCTTATCTGATTAATCATATTGTAATCTGATTGTCTTCTAGCAGCTTACATACAGTACAGTACATTCACTTGTTAACAAGAAATTTATATAGGGCCAAGTTATAAAAAAAAATTTAAAAATAAAAACGTTTTTTTTCAATAAAACAAATTAATATCTCAAATAAGCTATTCCTTTCATTGTCTGTTTACAATCTGGCATATAGTGGTGTCGATTACTCTTGATAAAATCATCTTTATAATCAACGTACATCAACATACATTTTCGAATGCGTTCTAATTTGCAAATCTTTTCTTTGTGTACAACTGATTAATGTAATTGAACCTCCCAAGAACATAAATGTATAAAGAATCAAACAATATGACAATAATTATGTTTCTTAAAGAGAAAATGAAGATTCACGTTGGAAACAAATTAAAATAACCAACAAAATAAATTCGAAACAACGTTTTCTGGCAATACGCTCTAACCCGCGTTACCCGAGTTTACCTGCACAATTAATAACTAATTAATTAATAACTTGCAGTGCAGGAGAACATTTGGCACGGATCGAATTTGTCATCACTACGGTGGCATAGAGGTGACATTTGCAGTATTATTTTATCTTGGTCACAAGGAGTGACAGTTAAATGATTTTGCTACATTATTGGAGATATAAAACATTATATATAATACCGCTGACCTTAGTAATTATACTCATATACTTTATAATTGAAGTAAATATCTCACACATGAACACGATAGTGTATATTTCCGATGAAAATGATACTTTCCTTTTGATTAAATTTATTTTCATTTGAATATTTATATTTAATATTTAGTTTTTTTCCTAAATTTTAAATTCATTTTTATGTTTAAGATTACAAAACATTTAATTTATTGGATTTTAAATGCTAGAGTTACATATGGCAGAATGATAACTATATAACACACTTTCTTGAAACCTCGCATGATTATAGAAACATTTGAAACGAAACATGATTGGGAGTCACCGACCTCGTTTTTTTTTAGTTATCTGCCCTTGAATTTGTATTGATTTCTCGTTGTGTTTAAGGGAAATGAATTTTAATTCTAGTTAGTATCAAAAAGGGGAAAGGTGCCCTGGTAGTAAGAATGTCTACCTCTGAACACAGAAAACATAATAGACTCAACTTAAACACACGTCTGCTTCTTTACCAAACTATGTAGTTGCATGACCATGATTTGCAAACGTAATTTAAGAGATAAACCCAGGGCTGGGAATCAAAACTGCGTCGTATCCTACAAAATGTAAACAAATGCCGCCATCTTGGAACGAAAAACGTATGTTTTTGTTTATAACTCTTTTTCTTGGAAATGACTGAAAACCAGATATATGTATTAACACGCTACACTATTTTCCAATTCGTTCGGTATATGTTGCTTGCACAACTATTTTGTAAAACAAAAGTTATAGCGAACTTGCAACTCGAAGCGGGGCAGAATTTTTGTGAAAATGTGTGGATACGACGCAGTTCATATTGCTTTATCTATCGTTTTTTCCTTCAAATCAATTATATATTTTTTTCAGAGTTCACCATAAACTTCGAAATATAATTTTGCATCATTTACTAAAATTTCATTAAAAAGAGATGTTTATTTTCTAAGAAAATAATGATATTTACGAAATGATACGACGCAGTTGAAAATAAAATATGATACGACGCAGTTGTATTTTTGGCAGTCTTTTCAACAGGGGTAATTTTGGCAATATATTTCTATTTTATGGAATAATCACTTGCGCTAGATAAAAAAAACCCAGACAATTTGCGGTGTATAGCGATGTTCTGTTGCTTTTGATTATTTAGAATACATTGTGTCATGTTCAATACTAGTATAACATTTCATTTGAAAGTTTACATTGCAGAAGCTACTTTTCAGTTAAACATGAACATGTTACGTAATTGATCATAATATATGAAATAAGTTCTTATATTTTCCTGTATGTTCAATATTATCCCGATTTTTTTCGCAAAAACAAATGTAGAAATCTATTGACTTGAATTCATTTTGGCTAGCTACGCTCTAAGTTAACTGTGGTTCTGCATGATCTGGATAATGACTGCTTTTTTGTGGTTTGTTTTCAAACTTTCACTCTACACATTAGCTTTACTAGGGGCGAGGACCTCAGGTGCGCTTTTGGGCATTATTTCAGGCAAAATGTTGCACCTGCAGTGAACCATCGACATTTTGAAACTAGCTTGATAGGTTTTCCACACGAAAGAATGAAAGTCCCTGGAGGTTTTCGAATTCATAGCAGTCCAGTTCAAGTGATTTGAATTTAGTAAACATAAACAGCTCGGCCTCGGTGGTAGACACCTGTCTGATTTGTTTTTTGTTGTTTTTTTTTTCAACAAAATCTGTTAACATCAGCTGTACTAATAAGCAACTTTTTATTAACTTCTGGCGTGAAGTTTTAAGATTATAAATATTTGAATTAATTATAAAGAGAATAACATTTAAATTTCTTATTTCGGTTAGACTAGCAGAGAAATTTTCATTGTAAACAGGGGGTAATCCTCTGTGAAGTCATTTTCTGAAAACTTTTGTTTAAGTTTTCAGGCAATTCATTATCAAAATAAAAATCACACTTTAGTATTGAAGGTCTGTTAAGATGCCATGTCTCTAGTCTGTTGAAAATTCTAAATTGTGAAAACTTCTTCAATACTGTTGAAAGATCATGTCTGCCTATACCTGTATCAAATTTATCGGTGCACAGCGTAAAATACCTTTTCAAAACGGACACCTTCTTTACAAAATAATTTGTAGTTGTATCATATGTAACTCGATTTTGAAAATTTAAAGTTTTTTAATGGAAAAGAATGATACTTAAGTGCAAAAATAGAAAATACATTCCG
Source organism: Ruditapes philippinarum (assembly GCF_026571515.1). Lineage (NCBI taxonomy): Eukaryota > Metazoa > Mollusca > Bivalvia > Venerida > Veneridae > Ruditapes > Ruditapes philippinarum. The sequence continues at coordinate 141,203 of NW_026855333.1, forward strand.
TAGACCTGTTCTCATCGGCGATAAAGAAATGCAATACGAAAAAATCGGCGGTAAAGTTCCGCGGCGCTGAACACGGAACGCATAACCTACTTGTAAAAATATATTGTAGCTTAACCATTTATAATATAATTTTAAAAATCTAAAGTTCAATTTCAAATTATAAAGCTCATCTGTTCTCACCGATTATTAAGAAAATGAAATCAATAATACAATAAAATCGGCACGTAAAAGACATAAGTCATAACGGAATTGACGGAAATTATTGCTAATTACAAATTACATAGGTAGGCATGCAATTTGCGCATAGCTCTCTCCCGATAGCGAGAGACCTTTTCAAAATTTGTAATTCTTTCTCTTTTTTTAAAAAGCCATTCCTGATTAATACAGGGTCCAGGAGAGGTTACACTGGAATATTGAATTTTGTATCAAAACTAGTAATCACTCCCATTTCGAACTCACGGGAACAATTTTAGAAGCATGCTAAGGCAACACTGGAACACGTTGTTATATGGGTGTGCGATCATGTGTTTCAATGTATATTGCATTTGATACAACTTTTCGGAATTTGTAGATGCTTATGATAGGAACTACAATGCGACCGAAAAATGCAGCCTTAATAGAATTGTATTACATTTCCATTTTTATGGAACCAATGGAGTGACCTCTGCTTTTGACTTAAGTTGTAAACAAGAAATATTGTTGGACGTTATTAGCATACCTAGCACATAATTTATGCAGCCTGCAATAAAAATACAACTGCGTCGTATCATATTTTATTTTCAACTGCGTCGTATCATTTCGTTAAAATTATTATTTTCTTAGAAAATAAACATCTCTTTTTAATGAAAGTTTAGTAAATGATGCAAAATTATGTTTTGAAGTTTATGGTGAACTCTGGAAACGAGTATATAATTGATTTGAAGGACAAAACGATAGATAAAGCAATATGAACTGCGTCGTATCCACACATTTTCATAAAAATTCTGCCCCGCTTCGAGTTGCAAGTTCGCTATAACTTTTGTTTTACACAATAGTTGTGCAAGCAGCATATACCGAACGAAGCGGAAAATAGTGTAGCGTGTTAATACATATATCTGGTTTTCAGTCATTTCCAACAAAAAGAGTTATATACAAAAACATACATTTTTCGCTCCAAGATGGCGGCGTTTGTTTACATTTTGTAGGATACGACGCAGTTTTGATTCCCAGCCCTGAAACCTATTGTTAAAATAATACTATGATCACAGCAGATTTCGTACAGAAAAAATGCCTGCAAACTTCATAAAAGAATTTGGAACACTTTTAGCAAATCTTTATCCGGCTAATTAACGTGAAACATGGATCACATTAAAATAATATACCATATATACCTCGTATGCTCTTGTCATATTTTCATTTACATATTATATCATGATTTGATTAGGACCTTCTAAAAGCATATCTCGGGCTTTACTAAAAACGGCACAGTACATATTTCTTCAATAGAAAACATAACATCTTCAAATTTACCCGTATATAAATAATAATAAGCGACCATTTTCAAAGTATTTTATCTTCCTTTATCCCATGACATTATATGTGAAGATATGAAACACTCGATTTCATCTCCTTCATATAACAGGTTTTTTTATGAATAAATTATATATGGTACGTGACTTTGTATCTTCTTGATTTAAACATATTTATTGCCAAAAATGACATATACACACATGTAAAGACAGTTACAATACAATGACATGACATATTTGGCAAAACGGTTGACCCACAAGTTCTCTCAACATTAGCAACCGGTCTTCCCTGATGCAATATATTACAATAACATATTTTACAAGAGTAACAAAACTCACACATATATAGAACTTGTAGAAAAATATATATAGAAAAATGATTTGGTGTACATGTTCTCTAGTTTGAATAGTATTGAACAATGTTGACTGATTTTTATCAATGAACAATTGCCAAACATAACAAAAACAATCAGAATGCAAATAGATTTTGAGAAAATGAAATATAGAAGGAAAAAAAAGAAGAAGAAAAACAATCGTGTCTGTTGTTTTTGCAAAAATGAAAGAAAAGTATATTAATATTCATTGATATTGTGCTGGTTTGATTTCAAAATCAAAAGCGTTTGCTTACTTTTATGAAACCCTGAACAGTCAAAAATTATTTTTTTCTAAGTTACCAACTAAAAGTAATTGGACATTTTAACCCATTACTTCATGAGCATTTTGTGAAAAATGGCTGTTTTCAATGAAAAGTTTCCCGCTACAAGTTCAAATTGCTATAAAACTGTAAAAACTGCTTCAATACTAATCAAACTTAGCACAAAAGTTGACTGGACCATTGCCTTTGTAACGACATGCTCAGTCTTAAATTTCCTGTTACCATGGCAACGAGGGGACATCTCAAAATTGCCCAAAATCACTATTTTGCGTTGATTTTTACCATCAAAATTGATTTCAAAGTCCTGCAATTTCTCAATGGATTGAGATAGAGTCAAAGGCTTTTCAGCGTTGGTTACACGTTACCTTATGATCCACCTGCCTGTAAATATGTCAGACGAGTAAATTACAAAAAAACATGTCACGGGCCTGTCTAATTGATAATTTGCATATTTCTGCATTTCAAAACTTTAACGAAGAGTTCCTTACATTATCGAGAAAAAGTTAAACTATAGAAACAGAATATTACATTACAATAATCAAACAAAAAATCAAACCTGTATATTTGTAAAAATATAACTGTTTATAAAAATATAACTGCTTAACATATGCTCAACAACAACAACAACATTAATAATAATCATATCAATTTAGTCTTAGAAACTGACAAAAATATTGATCTCAACAATAGTTTAGACATTTATGTGCCTCTACTTTCTATCTCTCTCTTCTCTGCTCAAACCGAATCTGTCATTGTCCTGTGGTGACCCTCCTGCTGTACTGGTAATGGTCTTTCAGGTATCCGTTCATGTTATGTACAATCGGAAACCTGAATAAAACCACCGGCGTCCCGTTATTCAACTGAATGAAAGAATCCAGTCACTGGCAGGATTTGAACCCACAGTGATGAATAGCAAGTGCATAAAGGTCAACGACCTTAACCACCCAGAAATGATTATGCATACTTTCCTTAATGCATAAAAAGGAATTATCCTTAAATGTATACTCATTTTTCTAAAATACTTTCAACTGACTTTTAATGACCCTACATAACAGTGAGTCATTCCTGTAAATGGTAAGGTAAAATATTTTTTTCTGTGGCTTATTCTATATCTGGCACTATATTAGAATGTACGTGTTCTGTTTAGTCCATTTTTCCACTTATCTCAAATTGAGATTATCTCCCTCCGATGAACTTTTACAATATTGTCACAGTGAGTTGCCGGAAGTGAAAAGCAACACTATCTCTTTCAAAATCGTCTTCCTAATTATCTGAAATAGACAGAAAATTATTTATAAATTTTTTGGATCTAAACCGTACAGAAAAAAGGGTTTGTTTCTGTTTCTAAATCGTTCAGAAAATTCTGTGACTGCAGCTGCACCGCAGTGGGCAAAACTGTTAATTCACTGCTGCATCGAAGATTCGAAAAATAAATATTTCACAAAAACAGATTTAGTTATAAACGTTTAGACAAAAATAATTGTATGATAAACAGAAGCCTGTTTTTCAAATTACATGTATAAGTAAAACAATGCGAGATCCTCGATTCAATTTTCATTTTTATCTATTGGCAATGTTTAGAACCACAATGACAATGAAATATTTCTATATGGTACCGAGGCTCAAAACGTTTTTCATTCACATTTTGCTGTAGGTATTATGGCCAGATATATTCAAGTAAAAATGTTACAGATGAAAAAGTTAGGCACTTACCTTTTCCACTTTGACAATCCGCCATCTTGGAGGTGTCTACACATCTACAACCGCACAGCTTACAACACAATGATTACGAAAAAATAATAATTAATAATTAATAATATTTAAATGTGTTGGGAAAGCTGTGAATCTTTTCTCTCAATGTGTCTAAAAGTTTATATATAAAGCAATTCGCTGGTCTGATGTTATATCAATTCTAATGAAATTAAAACTTCTATAATGTATTTTATAATACATGTACACTTAAAAACATAATAAAAACATTACTCCTGACCAATAAAATAAGTTCCCAGCTGTAAGATTCACAACACTCTCTGACATAAAATACCTACATTAAATAGAAGCGTTACCTACAATAAAGTAGAAGATGTCAATGTTTTAAAATATTAAAGCAGGCTTTGGCTGTTAACTTAGTCATACATGGATTAACAAAAACGTTATGCATTTTCTCAACATCAGATAAGTTGTTAAAATTATAATCAATTGTTCTTGCAGACTGAAATAGGTCTTCCCTGAATTGTTTATAGAAAGGACAGTGTAACATAACATGTATCTCATCTACTACCGTATCAGTACAGTTAAAAAAAGTTCTTTCATGTATTGAAATTTTCATACTTCCAGTCTTATGTAATGGAAAGAGCATCGAAACACAGGCTTTCTGATTTGTACGAGAGGGCGTATAACTACCATTTCCTGAAATTGATGACACTCGCTCTAATGACTGTTTCCATTTATTAACTTCTAAATCAAAAATTTTCTTCTAAATATTTGTTACAATTGCTTTATCATTCACTTTACTTTTATTAGCAGCATTTCCCTAATTTGAAAATACTCTTCTCACACTTAATACTAGCTACTACTCTTAACCAATTAAAGACTTTTTTATTCAACCTTGAAACATGCATATTTAGCAATCAACAGTGTTGTCTCATAACAGAGCCCCATTGCTGAACTATCAGTGGCTTCCAGCCCATCACACTTAGGACCGCTGACTTTTGGGTGTATTTACCTACCCCTAAAAATAACGCATTGCCTTATTATGGATAGCATTTATACTTGAGTATGACTTATCTCCACATATTCATAATGGGGGCTGCTTAGTTAATAACAGGTGAGACAACGGAATCATAGTGTCGTAAATATGTAATATTTTCAGCCAAAATTTACTGTAAATTTGTCAGCAATGATGTTTAAATGATTTCTAGGTCAAGTTCGAATATGGGTCATCTGGGGTCAAAAACGCAGTCCAAATATGAAGAAACCTTGTTTACATTTGCAGTATTTCATGTACATTTATGATCGTTATGATATCAGTTTAAGATTTTTATAACTATATCTGTTACTCATAGCTAACAATATTAATGGTTCCTTGACAAAAGGACCATCATGGCGCTCTCGTTTAAATTAGCCTTGTGCATAATTATGTTGCGCAGTAATCAGTTATTTATTAAAGCATGACAGAAATTGTTTAATACTAACCTGTGAAACATATTAAGTTTAATAACCTGTTAATTCAGTAAAATAAAATTAATATACCATTCCACATTTAAAATGAAAATAACTAAATAAGAATACAGCACCCATAATCACATGTCTGTTACACCTGTAATTTTAAAAGTTTATATCGTAATTTCTTCAGTTTAATGTAGCCAGCTATTTAAAGTAGCCTCCGAGTGATCGGAATACTTCCGGCTTATAAAAAGAATCTAAACGGTTTTTGCAAGGCAGGAAAAACTGAATAGATATCTCCTTTTCTCTCACAGCACTAGCAGTCTTTCCAAAAATATGGACTAGCTTATTATACTAAATCCATATATTTAGTTCGACTACAATATTAAATTGCAATAATTATTCATCAAGGTCATCATAACCATCAGACGTCTGCAGCTTCATTCTACTACTGTAAATTGGAAAATGTTCGCGTTATTGTTAAATGTTATTGTTAAAATGTCGTGAATTCTTAATTTGCGGGTTTATTATATTGCTTTTCAAAAATGTAGATTATTTTCATACCACGAGATAAAAATAAATCCCGTACTAACAGAAACAAAAACTTGAGTTTATTAAATACTCTTTTTTTCTTCTTCTTTTTTTTGACCTTACGATTCGAAAGACCTCCCCTTTAATATTATGTATTGAAATAGAGTGAAAATAAGGAAATTTCGCTTTTGTGCCCATTATTATTTTTGTTACAGTTTTAAAAATAGTTCTTGTTTCATATTTGTTATTGGATCTATTTGTTAATTGTTAAGTTTTATAATTTTAAACGGATATGATATTCGAGTTTATTTCTTCTTTTATTGTAAGTATATGATAATAAAATAAAATTAAGGTTTAAGAAAAAATACACATTTTAATATTGTATCTCTCTGAGGGTTAAAGTACAAAATGTTATTCTTTAAAAGTCATATTTTTCGCTTAAACATTATGAGGTTAGCAAGTAGGAGTGAGGGAAGGGGGGAGGGAAGGGGGAGGGAAGGGGGGTAAGTAAAGGGTAGGGTAGGGTATGACAGGGTTGCGATGTTTGCTTTCGCTATCAGAAACATTTTGAGGAAGGGGTGGGGGTAAGACAAATTAATGAGGGAATGTTAATTTTCAAATATTTATCAGTGTTTTTCATGTATACTCATGTGTTACTTATTACTTGAGTTAGTAAAGCTAATTATTTTCTGTTGTATTGAGGGATACAGAGATCATACATGGAACAACATGTTAGAAGCTGGGGGTATGAGACAAGCATGTTTATATGGCTTGGGGAGAGTGCAAACATTGATTATTTCATTGCCCGCGAGTTCAAATGATGCTACTACACATTCTAATTTCATTAATGTCAAAACCTTTTTTGATGAGAAATACACTTTTGTTAAAACAATTTTGGCTTCACTAGGAATAAAGTCATTTGAAGCCAGATCATGTATTAAGTAGAACGTGAAAGTATTAGAGGAAACAACGAATATACGCGTTTTCACTGCGACTAATTTGATTGAATTTCCTTTTCCTGCGCTATGGAATCAGGATTACTAGTATCGATTTTTCTACAGAGTGTTAAATTCTCTTACCATTTCGCCACTTGTTTGTGTGAATGAGTGATATTCTACAATAATCCACACCTTAAATAGCTAGTGGTCTAAAGTCTAACAGTACCGATGAATAATAGATAAGGTTTTAGCACCAAGTTTCGTAAATGCTTTTTGTACTTTCATCAAAATTTGAGCAATGTTGAAATTGCTCAAAGATACAAATATAAATTATAAATGGAAATATATAAAGTACTTCAAGTTTCAAGTTAATTAAATTTTTTAGAGCCAATGAGGGCTTCTGACAAATAACACAAAACTATATTTTAGGTCTCACGTGGTTTTATTCACCGTATATTCACCCGTATTGGGTATATTCACCCGTATTGGGTATAAAGCGGACGGGATCATCCCATTATACCTTAATCATATTCATATAAGTAGTGACATTGTATAAACATGGTATATTTAACACACACACACGCACGCACGCACACACAGGTTGAGAAATATGTGCAGTCCCTAGTAGGGACTCGAACCACTCGGAATAGCGTTCAACGGGTCTAAACCGACTGAGCTATCTGGCCGTTTACACATATGATCCTCTAAATACTGAACAGATCTGAACCAAGACATATTTAATGTGTTTATTAATATTCATATCATTTAAATAAAAATATATCATCACACAATAATGTATCAGGTACGAGAGGGTGTTTTCATTGATGATACCGGTGTATTTAAAAAAAAAAGTTATTATTTCGCAATATTGACCTGAGACATTTGAATATTCAATGACCTTTTATCGGTAATTATCGGATTCCGACGTAAACCATACGGATTTTAACGTATGACCGACGTTGTTACTTATCAGCATATCACTGGACTTATTATCCTGTTCGAATCAAATAATTTTTGTTTTGTTTTCGTGTGTGACCGAAGTTGAAAGCTGTTATAAAGGATAAGAAGAAAGCCTGGTTTGTTTACGACACTCTTTACATAGACGGAGTCCCAGTGTAAAACGCTCAACAAACGTAGATGCTCTATATGGCGAATTAGGGAGGACACCAATGAATGTGTATCGAAAAATTATATTGATAAAATACTGGGTTAAATTAATTACTTTGGATAATCAATCACTACTATTTAAAACTTATAATATGTTGATGAGGGATGCTGAATTAGTAAATACATATAATGGTAATAACTGGGCTAGTCAGATTAAAGAAATACTTTATAATCACGGTTTAATGTACTTGTGGCAAAATCAATTTAACATTCAAATTAACGTAAATATGATTAAACAACGGAAATTGGATGTGTATTATGTGGTGCTCATCAATAAATTACTCTCCTCGTCTCGAAACGTATTGTTTATTTAAACATGAATGTAAATTAGAAAGTTATCTCGACTTTATTCAGGAAACAAAGTTCAGAATATCTTTAACGAAATTTCGTACATCCTCACATGATTTGGCAATAGAACGCGGACGCTACATAAATATTCCTAGGACAGAGAGAATCTGTTTAAATTGTAATTCTAATATGATCGAAAATGAATATCATTTTTACTTATATGTCCAAAATTTAGAGAACTACGTAGAAAATATCTAAAATGTTATTATTATACCTGGCCTAACTTACAAAAATTCAAAAACTTGTTAAGTGAAACTAACCGAAAAATTATTCAGAATCTATGTAAATTTATATATTATGCTAATGTAATGAGAAACTAACAAACATTCTTTCATGTAATAACACGGGGGAGGAAGTGTTACACGAAAGATGGAGTTCTTATGATAACTTGTTTGGAGTTCTTATGATAACTGTCACGGAGTTCCTGGAAAACGTTACGGATTTCTGTGGAAAACTTTTCTATATACTTGGAGAACTCGCGTACAAATGGTTATTTTTAACTTTAAATGGGGAGTTTGAGGTGCTAAATGAAACTTTGATAATTAAGCTTGCCCTACATATTGTATTTTGTTTCAGAAAAAATCGTTAAGTCCATATTTTGTCGCCTTTTAAAAAAAATCTGGTAGTTTTGAGAAAAATTACCAAATTACTTGCTAATTCGTACATATTGACCTTTTCATTTGTGATCTTCTTCGTTGCTATACTTAATTACCTAATAATTATGGAGAGATGCAAACATAAAGCCCGGGCTAATAAATTTATACCCGACTTTTCAAATGTTACGGAGTTCTTGCGATAACTCAAAATATGTCCTGGAGTTCTTATGATAACTTTTGTTTCTGCCAGTGTGTTTTGTGCTTAATCACGGCACGTTTAAGCGTATTTTTATTAGTCAATAAGTGTGTAAATCATTATGAAGCATAGTACGCTTATCATTTGCAAAATAATTTGGTTATATATAACGTTGGTTTTGATCGTGTTTTTCAGTTCAAGAGATATTTTTCTTACCTCCGTTTCTTGTGTGTTTTTTTTGTGTTTGTTTTGGTCTTTGTGTGTGTGTGTGTGTGTGTGTGTGTGTGTGTGTGTGCGTGTGTGTGTGTGTGTGTGTGTGTGTGTTTTTTTTTTATTTTATTGGAATGACTGTAAACATACTTGATGTAGAGCATTTACTTACAGGATAAAAATACGCTTTGAATTTAATACTCAAGCATGATTTCGTCATATATGCATTATTCCTGGCAGTTTAAGAGAACATTAAGTAACTATGCTATCGGTATGCATGTAAATGGTTATCAGCAAAATAGTAGGTAGTATGCACTACCCTTATCTAAATTTAATGAGGTGGGTGTCGTCTTTATGTATTCAACGGGTATTTCAATTTCTAAAAGGTATCAGTTTTTGTCATAGAAACGTATAAAGTTCTATGACAATGATATGACGATAGAAAGTAAGTCTTTAATAAGATATTGAGTCACCGTAAGGTTCATGCCGTTTATCGACCTTGTTCCTTTCTCTATTAAATCCAATGTAGCATCACGTGACGTATAGCAATTTCCATATTTCGGAAAATTACTGCATACATTTTTCTTATCAAAGTTGGAGTCCTAGTGGAAATTTTGCAACAACTTTTGCTGTAATTGATTACAAAAATATATTGTCGAACTTCTTTCGCTCGAACACGTAGGGCACGTGCAAATCTGTCGAAGAGATCGGTAGTAATCGGTTGATTTTTTGTTCATAAAAAGATCATACATTTCGGGTGCATGGGTGTGAAGGATATCCCGGTTATATACGTTACATGGTATATAATGATACAATTTACTTAGCCGCTTCTTGAGGGAAGCCCAACTACTTATTGTCTGCTTTAGAAAGGCGGTTGCTTAAAACAAGTTATCTGAGAAAAAAAAGTGTAAGTTTTAAATATTTTTTCCTTGGCGGTTTAAGCCATGTTACTGCTGAATACAGGTGACCGCTGATTCAGGTTTTCCTGAAGAATTTTGTTTGTTTGTTTGTTTCATTTTACGCCTTTTCCCAACAGTATTTCAGTCATATGGGCGGGTAGTTTCCATCGTTCCTGGAGAGTTACACCAGTACTAGACTACCTTCCTCCGTGCTAAACTACCAAAGCATCTCCCGGGGATCGAACCCACGCCAGAGAGGTAACTGGATTAGAAGTCATCGACTCAAACCCCTCGACCACGGAGGCGGTCGTTCCTGAAGATATAACTTAGCACCTGTTTATCCTATGTAGACTGTACACCAAAGCAGTTTCATGTCTTCTCCAGATATATTCATTGATCGTGTTTTAATTTTGCCACATGGCCTCAATGTTGCATTTGCGGAAACTTATGACATAAAACTTTTGTTGACGAACAGTATACACAGAAACATTTAGTGCATTTGTTGGGTTTTATAATGTCAATATGATTTCGCACCAATTTAATTAGGAACTAAAACACGATCAAAACCAACGTTATATAACCAAATTTTTTGTGCAAATGATAAGCGTACTATGCTTCATAATGATTTACACACTTATTGACTAATAAAATACGCTTAAACGTGCCGTAATTAAGCACAAGAAACACACTGGCAGTAACAAAAGTTATCATAAGAACTCCAGGACATATTTTGAGTTATCACAAGAACTCCGTAACATTTGAAAAATCGGGTATACATTTATTAGCCCGGGCTTTATGTTTGCAACTCTCTACTATAATTAGGTGATTATGTATAGCAACGAAGAAGATCACAAATGAAAAAGTCAATATGTACGAATTAGCAAGTAATTTGGAAATTTTTCTCAAAACTACCAGATTTTTTTTAAACGGCGACGAAATATGGACTAAAATATTTTTTTCGGAAACATAATACAATATGTAGGGCAAGCTTAATTATCAAAGTTTAATTTAGCACCTCAAACTCCCCATTTAAAGTTAAAAATAACCATTTTTACGCGAGTTCTCTAAGTATATAGAAAAGTTTTCCACAGAAATCCGTAACGTTTTCCAGGAACTCCGTGACAGTTATCATAAGAACTCCAAACAAGTTATCATAAGAACTCCATCCTTCGTGTAACACTTCCTCCCCCGTGAATAAGCTCTTCAGAAAACTTTTGTTAATATTTTTTAACATAGGTAAAACCCATACATTTCCATTGTATTTCATATATTTTGTTTGCTATAAATATGTCACATGTTTTATGCAATAAATATATTGAATTGAATAGGATTTATTGGAGGATGAACTTAGTATTCTAGTTTGGAATTTAAATGGTTCAACTGACACAAAACGTTCTGATAAAGATTTTCTTTCCAATTTTACTGATAATTATATTATTGTTTTAAGTGAAACATTAACCGATAAAAATTCAAATCTGTATATAGAAGGCTATCATTTGTCACCGGTAGAAACAGTTTTTGTATTTGTAACAGTTTAATATTATACCTATGGTAGGAGAGGGCCTTAAAATCTGTAAGCAAAAGCATATCAATTACTGAACAATTAAAGACTACAATTGTTTTCACTAATCTGAAAAAATTCAAACATACAATAACGTTGCTCAATGAAATGAAATATTCAAATATTGACATCTTAAAAAGCAACATTACAATTTTTATAAAATGAATTAATTATGTATCCCTATGGATAAGCAGGTACGTATATTCAGGTACATATATAATGATAAGATCAAAAAATACCAAAGAGCTTGCAGCCCTTTGATTTTTTTTATATTCTCGCTCTGCTCCATCTGCATTTTGTAATGGAATAAATTAGGGGAGTAGTAACAAACAAGGGACTTAAAACAGCAATCGCATTATATATTTAAAACGACGTGTAAACAACAACAACAACACGTACAGTTTTTCAAAATATTATCATTATTATTATTATCATTATTATTATTATTATTATTATTATTATTATTATTATTATCATTATTATTATTATTATTATTATTAAAAAGATTTGTCAGAAACATATGAAAGGGATTTCACTTAAGTTTTTAGCTTTACTCAAACCATGTTATAAACATTAAGCAAAAAAGTCGATTTTTAATTTAACTCTTGAGTATATTTGCACATTTTCATGTAATTTCATTTCTGATGTTTACCTCTAAAAAGCTTTAAGTCGTGAATAGAAAGTATTTATATTGTTACCAGAGTGTTCCAACAGTAAAATGTTACTCAGAGATCATTAATGACGATATAATTTAAATGTGTGTTTTTTCATGGAAAGTATATGTAGAATTCTTATGTTTCAATTGCAACAGTGTTAATTTACCAAACTGTCAATTCTGTAATGTCATGACATTTAATTTTAGTTAAAGCGTCATACATTTCGGGTGTCTTTTATTTTACGCGTCTTTTAGTTTACCAATTAGTTGCCAAGACAACATAACCACTATATGTTGTTGATAGAATGCAAAAAAATACCTTTAAACAAGCTTAGAAGTATCTTTAAAAAGATACTCGGACCCAGGTAAAACTGCTTTTATTTGCATAGGTTATTTTGGAATTTTGTAATAGCATTTATTTAGGTGTAGGAAACACTACAAGATATGTCCTTAAATAGATTTTTTGAAGTTCAGTGTGGCCAAAAAGTAAAAAAAAATAGGGATGGCAACGAGTAACCGGTTAACCGGGCACTCGATCGAACACCCGAATATCGGTTAAACAAATCGATATTCGATTACTCGGAAAAAATACATGTATATATTAATTTCTATATTTTTTGCGATTTAGAAGATTGATGTAACGAATACGAATACGAATTTTATTAAGTATAAAACAAAAACATTGCTTATAGCCAATACCAATGATACACATGTACAGTGATAAAAATAGCAATTAACAATACACTGTTTTTGAAGAATACAAGTTAATATAGGAACGAATAAGACTTGTTTTCTTGGACATAATCTAAATATTTTTCCATTTCAAAAGAATGTTTAAATGTAATCTTGGTGAATTATTGATAGATGCATACCAACTTTGTAGAAAAGTGTCAATTAATCTTTGTTTAATGGGGGAAACGGACAAAAGCCCTCCCATCCAAAAAAGATAAGGCGGACGAAAGCCCTCTCGTAAAAATGACGGAATACAGTTAATTAATAGTATTATATGGTATACTTAGACTACGCCAAGAAACTACGGCAATTGATCAAATATAAATTCTTATGCTAAAATTGGAATAAAATTCTAAAATAAAGGGGAAATATCAATTTTGCCCTAACGCATATTATTATGACTTTTAACATCCGTGAAACCCCGATTAACTAAACCGAATTTTCTTTTTCCATAATAAAAGAACAGTTTAATGTAAAAAAAAGGAATTTTTCCCCAATTAAATATTTTGACCTGTTTTTTTTCCTTCTTTTATTTCGACAAATTGACAAATTCAATGTGGCCATACCACGTGACTTTTTGGGTACGGAACACGCCGATTTTTCACCCGATTCAGGTATGTTTTTTATTCATAACTTATTTATTACTCAACCGATTTTGATCAGATAAGGCGCAGAGTACCCGTAATTATATCAGTTATCCACAGTTTATCAAAATTCTGAAAACCCCTGAATGGTTTTTGAGAACATTCGAGGACAGTTTTCTTTTCATAGCCTGGGCCGAGGGGAACGGTACACACTCATTTGGCATAACAGGCGATTTCTAGCAAGTTATATGTTTTTTGACACTATTTCATAGAAAAATACATGTTAAATCTGATATATTTACTATGTCCAATGTATCGAGTGAATGCAGTGATGTTTTAGTTTATTTTCATAAAGTTATGTTGAAATGATACGGAACACACTGTTATTTCAAAAGATACGGTACACACACAATTTCTGTCTTTGAAACAATTCTAAAATAAAATATATAAAAAAATTAATTTAAATTATAATGTTAGTGATTTTTTTCATAGTTATACATTTTATTAATTTAAACGAGAACCATGGGACCTGTTTTGCAAAGTATCATTATGCCTACAGTTTAATGTAAACAGGATTAGTCAAAAAATAAAAGAACATTTTGAGAGTACGTTGCGCAAAATTCGATTATATATGTTGAGCAATTAATATTTGGCTATAAAATGTTAAAATTTTAGGGAGGGATACGGAAGACATTCAAAATTTTGTTTTGTTTTTTTCATTTGAATCAATTCGGTATATTCGTTTGGATTATAAAACGAATTGTGAAATTCATGGACATCTGTTATGTGCGATTATTATTTCATTTAATTTGTTTGTTCGAATATATAAATGACTGTCTAAACGTAGTATGAATATATAAACAAACAAGAAGTTAGGAGTAAGTTGGAAATATATGTTTCTTGCAAAATGTTGTTTAAGTAATCGAATTTGGAGAAAAAACGCTGGTTTTGATGTAAGTGGATTTTTTTAAATCACGGAAAGTTTAGTTTTTTTCGGCCACATGATATTTGGTATGAATCATCTGCCAGGGTTCCAAACTAACTGCATGTATCTAACTTATCAAATTATCTACATATGGACAAATATATTTCGCAGTTTTACGTGCAATGAAAATTAATAATTTGATAATTTGAAGAACCCATATGGGAACAAGGCCTGTTATATAACGTAACGTAGTTTATACAAGGTAACCTTGTTACATATACATGTAAGGATATACATGTTAAGAAATTTGGTAAAAATATGCCTATCTTGGTCTTTCATTTCAAGATGCATTTAACACTTGAGTTCATGGATATGTGTGCTTGCGTGTTTGTGTAAAAAATAAAATGATATTTTAATAATACCCATTTTGTCAATCAAATGCTATGGATTTTGGAGGCTGCGTTCTGTTTTATATACTACATTAAGTAGGTACGAGACCACAAGTGACTTCGAGGTTTCGAATTTTTATGTGAGAAAGTTTTCTTACTACCGTACAGAATGTCAGTCGTTTTACTCAGGTGCCCGTTCGTTCTTTTATCTTTACCCAAAGAGGCACTTGTAAAACTCGAAAGTCGCCACATGATAATGCCAGTTTAATGAGCCGTGAAATCAAACCAAAAATGACCTAATTACATATGAATTAAAAATTATTTTTAAAGCTTCATGCCTTTAAACATTAAAAATTCAAGCAATGGCGACTACATTTTTATTTATTTGGGTCGTCAGACCAAACAAATAATGGTAGCGAAATTTCAGGCTCTGATATGCTTATTTGCAAAATAAGAAAGTAGTCCGAACCCCTGGAAGCGGTTACTTACCTTTATATGTACTCTAACGCTGAAAAAATAAGGGGGAATCACTGTGTTAAGATTGTCAAATGACGGGCGCATTAATTTTCAAGCCTTCTCGGGAGAAGAAAAAGTAGTTCCCGATTGGTCAAGGATTTCAAATATTGTGCAATTCTTTACAGATATACATGTAATATTAAGCTCCATGATTATTTACATCAGTGTCAAACGAAATTAATAAGGGTTACAAACCCTAATTTAGAATGATATGGTTTTCTTCAGGTTGTTATCTTATAACTTCCCCGTGGTCGAGGGGTTACACGCTCGTTTGAAAGAGAGATGTCCTGAGTTCAAATCCAAGTTAAGGCAACTCATGTCTTTTTCTTTTTTTTTTTAAATTGTTTATGCCAAATAAACAATAAATTACATATCAGTGTTGCAATAAGCCTTATAGCCAATTTACTACAGTTATGACACTAGAAACAACATTGGTGGCACTATACAAAAACAAATTGGTTTACAATCTCATAGCCTTCACCTTTCTGACATTCTGAGACCCTAACAAATTCAGCGCCTCCTGTGATTTGATTTAATTTAATTTAACATGACAATGATATTGCAAAATTGTACCTAATGACTTGCTTATTATTAACAAAATATAAATATATATAAATTGTTATCAAGTAATGATACTTTTCAGCGATTTAGGTCATGACCTTGTTTTATTTTTTCAGGATGAAGCAAAAAGACATATCTTACTTCACTTAAACTAAAAGAAATAAAAAAACAACAATAAACAACAATAAACACAGCATTATATAACAACATTTTCTTTCTATAGAGCGCATAATACATAAAAACATTAAAAGTAAGCATTATGATACATTGCAAAACAGGTCCCTGGGTTCTCGTTTAAATTAATTAAATGTATAACTATGAAAAAAATCACTCACATTATAATTGAAATTAAATTTTAATATATTTTATTTTAGAATTATTACAAAGACAGAAATTGTGTGTGTGTACCGTATCTTTTGAAATAACAGTGTGTTCTGTACCATTTCAACATAACTTTATGAAAATATGCTAAAACATCACTGCATTCACTCGATACATTGGACATAGTAAATATATCAGATCTAACATGTATTTTTCTATGAAATAGTGTCAAAAAATATATAACTTGCTAGAAATCGCCTGTTATGACAAATGAGTGTGTACCGTTCCCCTTTGCCCAGGCTATGAAAAGAAAACTGTACTCGAATGTTCTCAAAAACCATTCAGGGGTTTTCAGAATTTTGATATACCGTGGATAGCTGTTATAATAACGGGTACTCTGCGCCTTATCTGATCAAAATCGGTTGAGTAATAAATAAGTTATGAATAAAAAACATACCTGAATCGGGTGAAAAATCGGCGTGTTCCGTACCCGAAAAGTCACGTGGTATGGCCACATTGAAATTTTCGACAATTTTTGACTTAATGAAAACGATAAAAAAGCCACAAAACAACAATTTTCTTCAAAAGTATATGTAAGGCCATGTTTTAACATGGAAAAACTCGAGTTTGGGTAATTCCAATATTTTTCATCATTTTCTGTTAGCCCATTACTTCATATAGATATGTTTTCACATCTTTTCACCCCTTTTTTTTGATGCCTCAAATAGTGAAAAAATGTCCTTTTTAAGACGCAAAATTTGAAAAAATGCGTGATTACTTTTTCGGTGCCATCCTCTATCAAAATAGATACATCAATGGTGATGCCAGAGGTGGGGATAAAGTGTCCCCTTCAGCATGGGGGTTTGAGGGAGGTTCAGCAGACACCCTCATCTCCAAACAATTTTGGACTTGTCAGAGCCCCAGGTCGACCTTAAGGTGGTAATGTGTAACCAACGTTGAACTTGTATTAGGAGGCTTTTCAATGAAAACAGCCATTTTTCACAATATCCCATGAAGATAAATTTCAACCAAATTGTCACACATTCTACAAGTTTTCTAAACTGGTGATTTCGTTACTATACACAAACTGGTGTTAACTGCCAAATAAACATTTAGCAACTACATGTTTATGCAGCTGTAAATTTTTTCTCCCTCCTATATGAGGTTTACAGAACCTTTTTAAGGCAACAAAAATAATGTATTTTTATTGTTATTTTCTGTTCTTATTAATGTTTTTCGTTTTATATGATACTAAAATAAAGGTGGCAGGTTTTGATAATTTCTCTAGCATTGTAATTCTTTCTTGTTTGTGTATAGGAAATGAGCAGTATTTTTTTAAACGCGAAACTAAACATTTGGATAGCTTTGTATGTTTTTTGTGACTCTCTCCGAATTGAAGGTGGAAAAGTTAAAAAAAAAATCAAGCATTGACAGTTCGCGCCAAACAAGTAAGAGACTTTGGATATATTTTGTGAAAATCTATACGCATGGATTGACAGTTCATTGAACATTTTGAGTAATTTAGGCAATTTTACTCTTGTCTCAATTCCGATGTTCCTATAAGGGAAAGGTCGCTATTTTGGTATTGAAAAAGAAATTAGAACATGCTCCGTTTGTACCCAGCAAGAAAAAGGTGAATGAATTTCACTATAATTTTTAAAATGTAGTTATTTTACACATGAAAGACACAGGATATTCAGTTATTACTATTCAATGTTTCCTAGTAAATAGTGAAAACAGAATACTTTATCTAATCTAGCCATTTTTGTTAAAGCAATGATGCTGAAATTTCACAAAAGTCATCTTCCTTATTTACTTATTTACTTCTATGTCATGTTTGTATTATTATTTGTTGTATTTTTTGTTTGTTTGTTCACTCTTGTGCCCTTAAGGGCCATTAGGTTTTGTTTATAAAGAAAGAAATACAAATGCACTCCTGTTTTTGGTTCATACCCAAAAGATAGCGTCAGTGAACGTAATATTTGTATATTTTAAATACCGGGTTTTGGTCGTTTTGATGCGATAAAAATCAATTCCTGCACGCATCAATTTCCCACACCGGTTATTAAATAGTCCCATAAACACCACTGAAGGGTCTCAACCCTGTAAGGAATTAAGTCTAGAAAGTAGTTCTTTTAAAATTTTGAAAGCGGCCCAATTCAAGTCAACCTCTAGTTAGATTGGGTCATAATTAAAGTTTAATTTATTTGCATGTGTGTGTAGGTTTTTTGTGTGTAATATGATGACTTTAAAAGTTGTTTTTTGTGTATTCTCCAGGAAACCTCATTTGTTTGCCGGAAGGATTAAAGATGTACCGTCCCACCGGCAGTCAGGGGTTTTTTAAAAGTGGTGAATTTTAAAACAATTGTTGCAACAGAATGAAGATTTCCCTGAAAAAAGTAGATGGCTTAACCAAAATTATATTGTTGGGCCTCATTTAAACATAGATAGGGGTGATTTAAAGTTGAAAAAGTATTTAATTCATAAAGAACAGGGGGAATCCAAAATTTAATCCCTAAATGTCACTGATTTACTATAGAACAAAAAATACGAAAATTCCCCGGGGCCCGGAACCCCTGAAAAAAATATTTTTTTTAAACCCCCTCCAATTCATGCTAATTTTCATAAAAATTTTAAAAATGTATTTAAATGTAATAATATTTTTGAATTTCCCAAAAGGAAGCCTTTTAAACACATTATCAATGGAAACTTATAACCCATGAAAAAATCAAAAAGGGGGTCAAAAAAATTGGCAAAAATACCCCTTCTTGCGTTAGTAACCCCGAAAAATATATTTTGAAAATACTAAAAAATCAGTAAATTAACTGCATATAACATGAAAAATTTTTTAAATTTTGAAATTTTGGGAATCAGTTTACGTTTCCTAAAAATAGAAGTAACATATTTCTCAAGTTTGATTTCATTTGAAATTTTTGTCTCATTGGAGGCATGCAGCTTTAAACCAAAACTTTTGACAGATAGAGTGCTTATATTACAGGCTTTACTTTGATGTAAAATAGATATTCGTTTATTCAATACATTTGTTCTATAACTTTTGATAACAAATTTTACGAACATTTAAATAGCTTTTATTATAAAACTATAAACATACAAATGTATCTACAAATTTTTTTGACATTGCATGTCATTTAATAAATGCTAAATATATCAAATGATGGAGGTAGAAGAACGCTTCAATCACATGTTGACACCATTTGGTAACGGCCATGTCGGCTTCTTCTACTTTTGCGTTTGTTGATCATCACACCACCTAAAATTCAAATTAATATGATGCCATAAACAAATTTATTTTCCATTGAAACGTTTTGATGCAATTTTAATTTTAAAATTTTCAATTAAATTTTACTCATGTATAATTTGCGTAAAAAATAAGATGGGTTGTATATCTAAAATATTTTCTTACCATCGATTTTTTAATAAAAGTGCGAAGTAAACATAGGACCGAAATATTACTCATGCACGAGTTATCTAGGGGCGCTTTGCCATTTAAAAGGTGACCAATGCTTACATTACTATGCAAACTTCTTTAAACCAAGGTTTTTTATTAAATAATTTCTTATATTTTGCCAGTGTGGAAAAATATGTACACATATTCTATGAAATAAAATTATACCTGATCCAATATTTATGGTAATAGTTTTTTCCTTCGACTGTTGTGGCCATCTCACCATTGGTAAGACTAGCGCTCCAGACTGTGCCTTTAACCACGTGGTATGTTAGTACATCTTTAAAAGTAACCCAACAAAAATAAAAAATACAATAACAAAAAAATTAAAATTTTTTAAAAAAAAAAAGCTTTGTAAATGAAAAAACCGGTTTACTTTAAGTATTTTTTTTTCCAAATTTTTTTAAAAAATTTGGATTTTTTAAGTGACTTAAAACCCAATTTTAAATAAAATTTAAATTTTGAATTTGGGCAAATTGGGGCAGGAGGGATGCATTTTTTAACGGTAATTTAGGTATCCCGCCCCAAGGGTTTAATGATATTCCCTTTTTTTAAAAAGATTAAGGTAAAATTTATTGTAAAAACTTCCCCCCAAAATTCTAAACATAAAACCAATATGTAGAAAAGGGTTTTTTTTCGAGACTTTAAATTTTTTTTAAAAATCGGGGGGCATTTATTTAAAAATCACTTTTTCTTTTATCATAAATTTTTACAAAATTTCCCGGGGTTAAAATGTTTTAAAACATGTTAGTTGAATACCGGAGATTGTGAAAAAAGAACGTTCCGGAAATGACCGATTTATTACGACATTGACCGATGTTAGGGAAAGCATTGCAGTAAGACTACCTTAATAACCATGTTCCAGACAAATAGTTTTCGATTCCATGGATACATATTTTTTCTCATGTAGCTCTTGCACTTTTGCCCGTATGCTTTCCGAAATTATGACACGATGTTACCCGATATTTAAATCAAAATATTGGCCACATAGAAAAATGGCTGCAAGCTTAATTGGAAACATTCAATGGAAAGGAAAGAAAAGATTCAATGGAAAAATATGTTTCATTGGAGTCGGCAAAACATTTGCCTTGAACATCATGGTTTATTCAAATATTGAAAGATATAATGAAAATAAGAAATACTTTTAATTCATGGACCTATCCAGGAGCGATGATCACATATCAACCATAATGATTTTCTTCAAGAATTTACAATCTTACGCATTTACAGTATTATTAGTATCTATGTATATATAATTGATAAATAGTTCGAATTAAATACAAAATAATGTTTTTCATATATCAAAAAAGTATTTGCCTGTCAATGCTGTAATATTGGGCCAGGAGTTTGTTCAAAACATCGGGCTGGAACTTTGGAAATGCTGCATTTGTTGGTGCAAAAAAGGGTAAATGGACCTCCGGCTAGGGTGGATGTAAGGTTTGCTTTCTCCACGGCTGACAAAATATTTAAGTTAGTTTATGTTACATTACACAAGAAGTAAAAAGTGTAAAAGCTACGTATTACAACAAAGTAACTTCCAAGACTTGAGAGATATAACCCCAAAAAAAAAAATACAATGCTTTAAAGTAATCTTTTCTTTGCGAAAACATTTCAAATTGCAATATAAAGGTATTTCTTGATTAAGAAATATAAACCTATCTTGATAATAAAGACGATAAGTCAATAATTAGCTACCAGTTAACAAAGTTGAGAATCGTCCACGCTCCATGGTAACCTGGCCTGGGATATTTTTCAGTGGAATAGGGAATAAAAACTCTATTTACAACGTGGATAACACCGTTAGAAGCATTCTGGTTTGCTAATACAACTGGACTTCCGTCGGCTGTAATGAGCTAAAAAATAAACGGAAGCCATTTATTGCTTTATTACGATTGTCTATAATGACTTTTAACTTTTTTGATAATTGTATTAATGTTAAACAATTAGAAGCTGAGACAAACTTATTGAATTACATGATTATATTACCGGTATAATATTGAAATATAGGTTGATTACAATAGTAGCTTATTAGAAATCCGGAATCTTTCAAATTGACCATTTGAAATGAAAATTTATTCACATACACTTCCTTTTTTTGTAAAATGTTTAACCTTTAAAGCAACTGATTTCCCCTTTCCCTTTTAAAAAACTAGGGGCTACCCTCTATTGGGTTTAAATTTTTGTAATTTACGGGTTCCCAAACCAAAGTGGTATTCCCGAAAATCACCAGAAGCTTTTTTTCCTTCTGAAGGGAGCCAGGCAGCCTTTTTTAATTTTTTTTTAATCTTCATCGGGTTGGGGCCAATACAGTGAATGGGCCCCTTTTAATTTTTAAAATAATCATTTTTTTTTCAAAAAATCCAATTGGAAAATCAAGTGCCTTTTTAAACCAAAAAATTTAAGAAGGGTAAAAACTAAAACCAAAAAGAGAAACATGGAAAAAAACCCTTGGGTAAAATTTTTAAATATCCTCTAGAAATTTAAAATTGATTATTTCTTAAATTTTTTTTTTGAAATTTTCGACATAAATTATAGTATGTACTTAAAATGCTTTGTCGATTTTTTATTTAAAAAGTAAAACTCGTGTGCAATATCAATATTATTAAAATGTACATGCAGCTGAATTTTTTTTTATATAAAATGACAGCTAAGACCACAAAGGTAATGCCATGTACACAGAACGTCGCCGTTCCTAGATGGCGACATATACAATTAACAAGCTTTGGCCATTTCCATCCGAACACAGCTTGCCCTAAGGCGATGAAAACAGAGCGTAACACCAAATATGATATAACAAGATATGCTAACGGGCAGAATGTCAAGCCCGTTCGTCTTAAACTTCAGATCATACGTAAGTGAGATTTGCGCAACATATCCTCTTTATACCCAAGAAAAACTCTTTATATTGCATCATTTTAAATGACCTTGGCTTCTGACCCGGTGGCCTGATTCATGTGCATGACACGAAGTCTCATGATGAATATTTAAAAAACTTAATAAATGTTTTTTGAAAATACCTCCACAAAGGAGTTATGGCATGGACAAGTTTGAATGCAAGCACGCACACACAGACATTGAACAGCCATTTTGACAACTATGTGATCTTAGTCTCAAAAATCCTCTGACCACTAAGCATAATACTTCAAAGTATAAGCAAGATAAGCAACTAAATTTTAATATTTTTTCATTTGACCTTTGACCTCTTGTGACCGTGACCTAAATTTTTCTAAAGACAACTCAACCCAACATGGAGAATATTTGTGGTAAGTTATATTAAAAAAACATCCATGTATATAGAAGTTAAACTTGCAAATGAATGTTTTAATTTGTTATTTAACCTTTGACCCTTTAGTGTGACCTTGACCTTTGCCACAGACACCTGCATTTTTTGCGAAACACTCCGATTTACTATAAAAAAATATTTTTTCCATTATATTAAAATCCCTCTATGAATATAGAAGTTACCTCTTGACACAGGTTTTGCACTGATACCCAAGTGTGACCTTCACTTTGAGTGGCGGACCTGGGTTTTGTGTGCAACACATCACCCAATTATGATGTACCAAATTATTTTGCAATTCTTCAAAAAATGAGCAAAATATAAACCGGACAAATTCAACAAATTTTAATATTTTTAAATGACCTCTAGTGACATTGTCCTTCATTTTGCTAGAGACATTTCAACTCAACGTGGTAAGTTATAATGTATACAGACGTTAAACACGCAAATGAATGTTTTAATTTGTTATTTGACATTTGACCCCTTAGTTTGACCTTGATTTTAGCCACAGGCACCTGGATTTTTTGCGCGACATTCTGCCTTAATATGGTGATTTTAAAATCCCTACATGCGTGTTGTTATTCTTCAAAGAATAAGAACATATAGATCAGTCAAATCCGGGACCGCAAACAAATTTTAATATTTTTATTTCACCTTTGATCACTTGTGACCTTGACCTTCATTTTGCGCAAGATAACTCAACTCAACTCAACATGGAGAATATTTGTTTTATGCTATATTAAAATCCATCCGTGTATATAGACGGAATACTCGCAAATACATGTTTTAATTTGTTATTTGACCTTTGACCCCAAGATTTGACATTGTTTAAGTTATATAAAAATTCCTCCATGCATGAAGAAGTTACACTCCTGACAAGGGTTTTGGGCTGATCCCAAGTGTGACCTTGACCTTTGAGTGACGGACCTGCTTTTTGTGTGCGACACACCACCCCATCATTGTGGATATTTGTATCAAATTATTTTGCAATCCTTCAAAGAATGAGCAAGATATATACCGGACAAATCCGGACGGAGGGACTGACGGACGCACGCACGGACGCACATACACCGAAAATACGCTTGCGGGCTCGACAAAAATGGACTGTATAGAACCTCAAAAAGGCACGCCATCTGGGTAACCTTTACAATCGCATCTTCTGAACCTCGAACACAGTTGTAAGAAAACGCAGAGAGAGTTTCTCAAGCTTCCGTCAATTATCACGTAAATGTAATGTTTATAAATAAGATATTGTTTATACTAAGAAAACGCACAACGCACCTACGCTAAACATGTTAATTATTTAATAAGTAATTTAATGCAGGAGATGTTGACCTAATTTATTTCAATAAATCGAGTAAAAGTCAAGCTCAATTACAATACATTATTGATATCTTTTAAAGAAACTGTGAGCACAAAATATCTACCTGTTCACATTAATTCTGATTTGGTCCGTGGGCATTTTTCAATTTGTTTAGTATTGCCACTCATATTTTCGCTCATAATTTTACTCTGATCGAGTCAAACCAGTTACTAAGCGCGCAGCTTCGTACTGCATTTATTTCTTTTTTTTCTTTATATGAGGTAAAGGCCTCATGTAGGAAATATAAATATGATTTAATGGTGTTCTATTTAATTTAAAATCTAATTAACGCATAGACCCTAAAACTTTAATATATTATTTACCAACTTAATATTCACCATCAGTAAATAATCTAGATTGTCCTGAACGTTATACGTATATTTGTGCACACTAAACTAAAAGTAGAATAAACAAATGTAAAATCATCATTACCTCCGGTTGCTAGAGTGTCACCAAGTCCCGCTTCAGTTACCAATTTAACCAGTGTGTTAGCACCTAGCTTTGTAGCAAGCTCAACTATGTTCTCCGCAGACGACACAACAAATAAACACGTTATAATACACGCTATCTTCATGATTCCTGTTTGGTATTTACCACTAAAGTCAAGAGTACTGTTCAACGGGTTTTATACTCTCTGACGGGAGAAGAGCACAGAAAAGTCCACGTGAGAAAGATAAAGTTTAGTTTATGTTTACACGCCTTTACAAGTATAAGACACTTGTATGTAAAATGTTACGCGAGGGCTTACCAACATTAAACCACTTGCCAGTAATATATAATAATATTGTGTGAATCACCAATAACTAAAGAAATCATTTCAGGTTGACAATAAATACGACTTGCTTGTTCTGAATATAACAGACAATATAACAGACAATATAACAGACAATATAACAGACAATATATGGTACTTTTGTTGCGATGATAAATTTAGAGTTGAATCATGCCGTCATCTTTCTTCTTTGTTTAAAGTTGCATGCCTCCGGTTGGGTCAAATTATTTCAATAAAATCAAAATAATGTACATGTTCTTTGCGATTTATGACCGATTTGCTGCAGTATTTATCAGCATTTTTTTACTGCCTGACTAACACAGTAAGGGCTACTTTTTGCATATATTGACCTATTTTTGGTAATTTATTAGATTGTAAGTGCTGTTTGCAATGTGTAAATTACTTTCTTTGCTCACTTTTCAAATTTTTCTTGTTTAACATGGTTTTTATCTTTTTTATGAAAATTAGCATGTATCTGGAGAGAAAAGACTAGAACAAAATTACGAATTTAAAACGTTACACGATTACGACTATTTTAAAGCAGCATGCCTCCAGATACATTCAAATTTTAATGAAAATTTTGAAAATTTAAAAGTTTTTATTTATTAATTTACAAATGTGATTTTTTAAGAATATAATCCAAAAGTATGGTGCTATGTAAAACTGCACTTTGGTGTCAAACGCACAACGGAGTTCAATCCCAACTCCACAGCACACTTTGAGGTCAAACTTTGGGGTCGAAATCGAGAAATGAACCAAAGAGTGACAATGTGCTACATATCAACGCACTTTAGTTTCGAAAGTTCTAAAGGTGTCAACGGACGACAAGGGACACTTTCCGTGGTACTACCATAAATGTCATTTCAACCAACTTTGTGTGCATGTTATGCATTTTTTTTTAATAGCTGGAAGTTACTTTAAAAGACATGACCTCTAGAGAAAGAGATGTTTTCTTTTCAGAGATATATTTAAAATGATTTGAGCACATTATAAGAACATTGTGATTTATGGTGGCATTTTTCTGCCACCAGTTAACCATATAATTATCGCGTTAACTATCTGACTAACTGCATGTAGTTAATTTTCATGTTACAGATATCTATCAGACTAACTAGATATTTTTTCTTTCCGCTAGCTACAAAACGACGATAACGATATAGATTGTCTTGTTGCTATCGACAACGCGCAATAGTTGACCATATTAGCCACCATATAAGACTTTTTTTAATTCTTGTTATATCGAAATTTGACATTTTCAGGTAAAGTTCTTTAAGAAATACATGTAGTAAGAAGTATATGTTATCTCTACACCATATAACCTTCATTGTTTGTTCTGGATTAAGAACTCATGAACTCAAATCACATGTTTAAAACGACACGTGATGAACGTCTTAAAATTATATAATTTCAGTAAACGGGATAAAAACCTTGCATAGTTTTGTCACCAACTGACCGTATACGAATTGTCATCCACGTTAAAGGTGTTCAACCTTCATGGGACATTTGAATATGGATAAAAGTACATTTAATATTGTTCTCCCGCACAGTGATATCCCCTTACAATATATGATCTCTGTCATCGTCAAGATTTTTGACGATATGAATTGTTTCAATTTTGATATTTATTTTAAAAAGTAAACACGGTTTTGCTCATGTTTCAAGACCGTGAACTAAAGTAAAAAATAATTTCGGAAATATAAATATTATGAAAATAATTTTCAATATATCCCGTTTATTTCCAAAACAATGACTGCTTTCGAAAGAGAAATCATTCGATTAATTAATAATTTCGATTCTACACGTAACAAAATTGAAATTTGTTCAATTATATCTACATACTTGACTCCAAAGCTAAAGTTATAATACCGCTGTTTATTACAGATAAAACAATTGTTCGACGATTTCTTTGGCGTATTCGGCATCTTTACAAGACCATCATCCGTGATTTGTGCGTAACCGGTGCGCAAACAAGTAGTTCGCCATTATGTTTGACATATCACACAAGGGTAGTAATTATAAGCAATTTTCATGTATTATGTAATAATGAATATCGATTACCACTGTCAAAGAAACACATGTATGTTTCCTAAAAGTTTATTTAAAACTATAATATGTACTATAAAAGGTTAATTTTAAGAAGATGATAGTTTGTGCCCTTTATTGTACTTCTTATCATTTAAGTGACGTTATGATTATTTTGTCATTGTCAAATAGAGCTGAATAGACTATATATTTCAAAAGA
This sequence comes from Ruditapes philippinarum, assembly GCF_026571515.1. NCBI lineage: Eukaryota > Metazoa > Mollusca > Bivalvia > Venerida > Veneridae > Ruditapes > Ruditapes philippinarum. The sequence goes on from NW_026855333.1 coordinate 168,783, forward strand.
TTGACTTTAATAATGGTGATTGACCAATAGTTTATCTTGAAAAATGTTTATGAAACAATATAAAGCTACCTAAAATATAAAAAGACTGTCCCACTTTTTTTTTAATTGAACGTTACTGGATAATTACAGAATTTTCCATTGGCAACGTTAATTATCGTATATCAGTCATGCGAAGTAAATTAAAGACCTTTTTACAGTACGAGTTTTCCATAGCAACCGATGGTGCATTTTGCATTTAAAGAACTTATTTCAAAATGTAAATTTTTTTTGACTTTCACCTGTTCACTTATTAAACTCCCCATTTAATGGACATAATGTCACTAGGTATATAAACTCTTACAGCACGACTTATAGCATCGTTATAAAATCGGATATGCACCTTTCATTTAATCAGATTGCTGAATTTCTCAAATCAGTAATATTAACCTGTTAAAAGAAAGGGTTGATTCAAATTGTTTCAACATTTCAGCGTTTTACGACTTTTACGGAATGGTTTGTTTTATAATCAATGTTCTTGCGTTGGTCTACTTGATTTCAGTAACCGCCCCAACAATCATTTGAAAATTAACTCAGTGAAACAACTCGTCGCTCGCTGTAATTCGCGGAAATCCGAGCGGGGCCACATAAAATACATGAAAAAACCCCCACACATTCTGGAAAGAATTACAGGAGACTGTTTACTTCTTAGGGGAACAACTCCACAAACAATATCACAGAAGTTAACTGTTTTATGCACTGAATATTTGTCTCCCTTAAGCCCGTCTCTCACACAGAACACACGGTTTATAAGGTCGGCCACCCGTGTAAACCGTACATACAACCGAAAAAACCGTGGCGTGATGTTACATTCGGGCCATTCGAGTGTATCTAAGTAAGCCGTGTATGAAAAAACTGGTACAGGTGTCATGTCCGTGTATGATAGTATAAGCGACCGTACAATACCGTAAGAGACCGTGTAAGACCGTATGAGACCGTATATACAACCGTATTTGAAGTCCACTCCACGAGTGAGCCCAATCGTGTCGAAATCGTATATAAATCGTATGGAATCGTTCGAAACCGTCCCAAAGTCTTACATCAAACACCCGCTTAACACCCGAATGACACTCGGTCACGGTACGATTCACACGCATGCACAATCGGTTGACCGTTTCATACGATCGCCATACGACCAATACGTTTCAAGTAGGAATCAAACACGGCAGACAAGGTATAGTATGGGTATACACGGTCTCACGCGACCTCGTACGGTCTTGCAAGGCCTCTACAACTACCTGCTGCCACCCTCAATTGCGAGATCTTCCCAGAGAATTTGCTGCATCACCACAGGAAATGGTTCCCTCGAACAGAAGGAATACAAGCGACCACTCCAACCTGCTGACCTTACCAGCCTGATGAGCTGGTGGACCCAACAATGTCTATCAGTCTTATCATGATTTCAAATTCTCTTTACTATTGCATGTTAAACGTTGCAATATTCAATAAATTTAATGTATGGTCTATACTTGTTGCCCAACCCATTTGCATTTTGATATATACTCATTATTTGTATGATATATTTGTAAACATGTATTAAATGCAATAAAATATGTTTAAACTATCCAGTACTTATATTGTATAACTCTAATTTTTATATGCTATACCATAATATTTATCTAACCTACTAAAAATATTAGTTCATCAAAAATATTTTTGTGCGATAATTTTTTATATATATATGTTCTATATTTGAAAATATATACTAAGTATTGTATACTTTAAAATATGTATTGCTCCGCGCCCACAGGCGCGGAGCTATTTGTGTTTACTATTTTTTTTTGTCCGTGGGCCCGGATTTGATCAATTAATCCCTTCGATTTACAGCTAAAAGAAAATCCGCATTCAAGAACTCCTTTCGATTTCTATATTGGTTTCCCCTTCGGTGATTCGCAGCATGTCATATTAATCAATGAGAACCGGAAAGCAGTCTGCTGTACATGAATTCGAAAGCTATAAATAGCTATATTTGTTCTGATTTTTGACACTTAGGTTATTTCCCTTTTTAGAAGTACATGAAATTATAATTTGTTAGATTTTGAATTACATTTACACACAGCATATCAAGCACACTATTAGTGATTGTATTTGTCAATATAAAGAAGATTTCAGGCATAAGACTTTAATAATTTTGCTTTTGATAATTATTCTTAATTTATATTTATGAAATTAAATGTTTAATAATAACATGTTGATATATTGGTTGTTTTGAAATAATTAAGCTTTAGTATATAATGTTACATTTCATTAGCGTCATTCGCGAAGCTTATCACTTAGTGCTTTAAGGCATGACTGAAATGACCGGGTGTCCTGCATTTCGAGGCCGCCCTCATTAACAATGGCTATAGATAGATAGCATCATCGATACCAATAGAAACATTGATCTGCAGTTTGAACATGAAGTGTAATGTTTTTTATAAATGGTTTAAAAACAATTCATCAAAAAAGTATAATATTGATCTCCCAATAAATCAATTAACAATAGTTTTTTAGCTCGACTATACTAAGTATATGGATAGCTGTCCTACTCGCCCCGGCGTCCGCGTCCAGATTAAAGTTTTGGTGCAGTAAAATATTTTTCACTAAAACTTTGTCATTTATTAAGGTATGAACTTCAAACTTTAAATATATGTTCCTTATTATCAACCACATCTCATGTGAAAAAGTTCATAACTCTAGCACCAATATTTTCAGATTTATCTCCTCTTGAACTTAGAATTTTCCTTAAAAATACTATTTTTTTTACTGTTACTTCTTTATTTCTAAAGGTATCAACCTCATACTTCAAATATATGTACCTTATCATCATCCCTATATTATGTGACAATTTTTAGCACCAATATTTTCAGATTTAGAATAAGAAATTAGAATTTTCCGTAAAAAATATTATTTTTACTGTAACTTATTTATTTCTACAGGGATCATCTTCATACTTCAAATTTATGTACCTTATCATCATCCACATCTTATGTGACAAGGTTCATAACTCTAGCACCAATATTGCAAGAATTATCTCCCCATAAACTTAGATTTTTTTTACTAGAAAAATGTTATTTTTTAGTATAACATTTTTTAGTTTTAAAGGTATCTACCTCAAACTTTAAATACTTATTCCTTATCATCAATTACATTTTATGTGACAATGTTCATAACTCTTGAAGCAATTTTTACAGATTTATCTCTCTTGGAACTAAGGATTTTCTTTAAGAAATTTTATAACTTCTTTACTTTTTAAGGTATCTACTTCAAACTTCAAATATATATTTCTTATCATTACACACATGTTGTGTGACAAGGTTCATAACTCTAGCGTGACTATTTCTAGAATTATTTCCCTTGATCTTGGAATTTATGTTAACAAATGTTATTTTTTTACTATAACTTAATACATAATTATACATAATTGATTTTTCTTTCATAGTTGTGGCCTTCTTACTGCGTCCAGTATTTTATTAGTCGAGCTTGGCTGTCTTCTGTGACAGCTCTTGTTTTATATATCACTAATGTCAAATAGCTTTTATATCTTTGACTCGCACGAACATGATGTTAGTGAATTTCCTCATACCTGCATAAAATTCAGGTAACAGTCTTATTTTATATTGATAAATACTGTATCATCATGTAACGCGTGTATAACAAACAAAAAAATCCTGAATTTGGTCTTTTTGAAATTCATCCAATTTTTTCATTCCAGAGTGTGTTCTACTTTCAGTATTGAAAGAAACCATTTTTTTTTTAATTTGACATAAAAAACGCATGTAATAGTACTATATTATAATATCAGTCCCTTTTGTTACTGTTTGTATATTTGTTACAATTATAATAATAAAAAAACAGACTTTGATATTTTTATCATCTTATGTTACTGACTACAGTAGTGACACAAACAGAACACAGTACAGTCATGTCACATAACATTTACAAGTCTTGTAAGTCTGTTTGTATTCAATAGAATTACTTTCCTTACCAGGTAGGCATCAGTGAAAGCATTTTTTTATTAAATATCTTTCCCCTCTTTTTAATTATGGACAGTGCATATTTAGATAAGTATGATTATGCAAAAAATGGTTTGCAAAACATTTGGAAAAAATCTACAATAGTACTTAATTTGAATGCATAGGAATAATTTGGTAAGGTATCTGTAATGAGCGCATTTTTTGCGCGGAGCTTCTCAATTGCTGCATTGCAGCAACATTTGTACTTGTTGGGTACAGAACTGAAAAATATTTATTCGATAATTTGAATCATGGGATAGAACACTTAGCATATTAAGCCCCGCCTATAAAGTAAGCACGAATTTCTGATAAAGCGTTATCATCATGATAGACTGTAGTGTAGCGAAATAATCAGTGTCCTTGTGGATGTCACTTGTAAATAGTGCATATGCTTAATCCTGCTTATTAATATACATGTATGTCTAAAAATGGAAAAAAAGATTTTAAAGTCTTCAGGACATACGAGGGATGATCAAAAGAAAACCAGACTGGGGCTGTCAATTGAAGATTTATCAAACTTACACTAATTGTTATATATCACAATTAATCGGAACACTAAACCATATCTAATTTGCTTGTACGTAACAGCGAATTAAAAAACCATGGCAACGCACACCCAGCGCAGTGCATAAATTTGCGCTGACATGAAGTGTATATTTTACAATATGACACAATTAGATTTCAAAATACGCTCACGTTGTCAGAAAAAAAATGACTTCATTTAAAACCACATCTATCTCTGCAATCAAAATTCATATGTCACTTGTAAAAGAAAAAACACGTTAAAATTATGCCGTCGGAACGTCACGAAATTCGATCAATAAGAAATTGTGTCAATAGTAAGTAAAACATAGAAAAGGATAATGGAAAAAGGGAAAAGGTTAAGGTAGCCACAGCAAAGTTTTTGATTGAAATAAATGATTAAGAAAGGGAGATTGAGAAATTGAAAAAAAAGAAAAATAAGCGAGAGGGAGAGACAGAAAGAAGAAATTTTCAAGGACGTTGGTGACGTCAACCGCCGAGAGAGACGTTGAAAAGTGGCAGGCGATTGACTGCGGACATTAAAAACGATGCTCGACAGTAGCTACGGGACTGTCCAATGAACTCTAACTAAGGAATTTAAAATGATAAATATTAATGCAATTACTATCACACTGGCCATAGCTTTTGCAGAAGCGGTTGGCTCATCGCAGTGGCGATGAAGATTTCGTCGCAGAAGCGGTGGATAAAATATGGCCGGTTGCTGCTGTCGGTAAGTTTATGACTGAATTTTACTTTATGCTTTAATGTTTTACCGGAAACTCCTAGTGAGACTGGAGCCCACATATGTACTTTTCCAACTTATTACACGCACACGGTGTAGCAACGCTATATGTCGCAACGCCGCTATATGTCGCAACTAACGCTAAATGTCGCAACGCTGACGCTATATGTCGCAATCAACGCTATTTGTCGCAATCGCCTACCGCGACATTTAGCGGCAAGCGATTTTTGTGCGACATATAGCGGCAACGTTGCGACATTTAGCGGTAGGTGATTGCGACATATAGCGTTGATTGCGACATATAGCGTCAGCGTTGCGACATTTAGCGTTAGTTTCGACATATAGCGGCGTTGCGACATATAGCGTTGCTACAATGGAGACCAAAATTAATATAACCAATTAGTAATCAATGAACTGTTATCATTACCATTTTATCATACGACTCCGTAATTATTCATATAATTATTCCAACCATAACGTAATGGTTTTAAATGGATCACCTGTACGACACTATAAAAAGTACCTACAGTGAATGTCGCAAACCATCAGGCTAATAATAGTAATAATTAAAAAAAAATATTTTAGTTGCCGTATATTTGTAACAAAATGTAAAAACTGCTTTTACTTGCATGGAGACCATGCAAGTAAAAGCAGTTTTTACATTTTTTAAATTTTAATTTCAGTACGCACATTTTTTCCGGGGTCGTGGACATTTTTCAATTTGGCAGTCTTGTCATTTTAGAATATCATTATCATTCATAATTTAGTAAATTTATATTTTAAGACATTCACGAAATAATTAATGATTTTTTTTATTTATTGGGATTTCAAATATCCGAGAAATTTAACTGAAACTGAAAAAAAACCAGTCAAATTCACACAAGCTCCGGAAAACACTATGGCAATCATAATTATGCCAAGACCATGTATCCTCCCAACTAAGGAGCACTACGCACTTCTCGTCTTCTACTTCTTTAGAAAGGACATACATGAATTTTATAATGTTTAAATAATGTTTTTGAAGCATGTAAGATGTTTTTTATCTAAAAAAGAAATAGCGCTAAATGTGAAATAATTTGCAATAAAAGGAGCAAAATGTAAACAAATTATTTTGACTGCCATACAGTCCCTACATCGAAATACAACAGAAGAAAATATTCGTTCAGGTAATTGGCCAGAGAGTTACTGGTTTAAAACTATAAAAATACATCAAAAATAACCAAGAATGCATTTGTGAAAAAAGGCTTTGCCACCGCATTAATGTAACAGAAGTATATTTTCTGTTACTATACAATTGAACTAAGAACTTTTTACTGACAAAAAATAGGTATTAACTGTAAAAACATATCTGTATTAAACTTTGAAATGTAGGTACAGTAAATTTTTCTTAAATACCATCTTTTTCAATTAAGCATTACAAATGTACCAATTTCTAAAAAACATAATCATTATTATAAACATGTTGTGAATCATAATGTCCTTTAAATATTATGTGCTTTAATATCTCTACAAAGGTCACAACTGTCATGCAAGAGTTCATGACAAATCATTTCATAAATATCTCTGAAAATCATTACCTAAATGCTTACTCTAAGCTACTGAATATTTTACATATAAATTGCATAACATGTATTAAGACATTCCAATGAACGAGGAGCATTCAATATTTAGTGACGGGTCTCATTTTTCTCTAAGTATATTTCGTGAATCACGTGCAAAGTTACATAATGATACGTTTCAACTCTTTATCTTTTCAACGGTGTATCATACATGTATCCCAATTCACACACGTTTTAAGAAATTTAGTGTTTGAAAGTTGAATATTCGATCAACTGCGTATAAAAAGGCTGGAAAAGATTCAGTAAATAATGTTGAAATTCGAGCTTACATCAAAGCGCGTAATGACATTTTGGGTTATAAGTGGGCAGCCATTCATAAAGAACTTTGCGTATTTATGGACCATTCTGTGGTTAGTGAAATGACAGTTCAAAGATGGATTGTTTAGTTTAAAAGTGGAAAGGAGTCTTCAAACGATGCCAGTGGTAGGGGAAGAAAACACACAGTGGTCACCAAAAACAACATTAAACTAGAACTGCCACTGTTATGGCGTGAATACCCCCGCCTACCACTTTGTCAGAATCAAAAGTTGCCATTTAGAGCCCAAGGACAACCACCCTGCAAAAATCTAGGTTACTAAGCCAGTGCGGTTGCTAAGTTATGATTCTACATGCTTCAAATGTAAAATGTCAAAATCAATACACTGCGGACGGGCATTCTTAGAGCATTTGAGCAGACAAGCTTATTATAGTTTAAAATCCATGTGACCTTGACCTTTGACACAGTCACCTTAAAAATCAAAAGAGATCATCATAAAAAACCTCAATACCAAATATGAAGATTTTGTTGACCATAGCCCTTATTAAGCAATTGAGCGGACAAGCTTTTTTTAGTCAAGGTCCCTTGACCTTGACCTGAACCTTGACCTCAAAATCAATAGGGGTCATGTACTAATCATGACTAACCTCCATGGGGCCAAATATGATGACTGTGGGGTCATTAGGATCTTAAGTTAATAGGCGGACAAGCTTTTTTGAAGTCAAGGCCCCTGTGACCTTGACCTTTGACCTGGTGACCTCAATATCAATAGGGGTCATATCTACTAATCATGACTTAACCTCCATGCCAAATATGAAGACTGTGGGTCAAAGGGATTCTTAAGTTATTGGCAGAGGAAGCTTTTGAAGTCAAGGCCCCTGTGACCTTGACCTTTTCCCTTTGTGACCTCATCAAAATCAATTAGGGGTCATCTATAATCATCGAATAACCTCCATGCCAAATATGGAAGACTGTTGGTCAAAGGATCTTAAGTTATTGGGCGGGACAAGCTTTTTGAAGTCAAGGCCCCTGTTGACCTTGACCTTTGACCTGGTGACCTCAAAATCAATAGGGGTCAATCTACTAATCATGACTTAACCTCCATGCAAAAAATATGAGACTGTGGGTCAAAGGATTTTAAGTTATTTTGGCGGACAAGCTTTTTTGAAGTCAAGGCCCCTGTGACCTTGACCTGTTTTGACCCTGGTGACCTTTAAATCAATAGGGGCCATCTTACTAATCATGGTAACCTCCATGCCAAATATGAAAGACTGTTGGTCAAGGATTTCTTAAGTTATTGGGGGACAAGCTTTTTTGAATCAAAAAGGCCCCTGTGACCTTGACCTTTGGACCTGGTGACCTCAAAATCAATAGGAGTCATCTACTTATCATGACGATAACCTCCATGCCAAATATGAAGACTGTGGGTCAAAGGATACTTAAGTTATTGGGCGGACAAGCTTTTGAAGTCAAGGCCCCTGTACTTGACCTTTGTGGTTGACCTCAAAAAATCAATAGGGGTCATCTAACTAATCATGATAACCTCCATGCCAAGTATGAAGACTGTGGGTCAAAGGAATCTTAAGTTATTGGGCGGACAAGGAAAAACCGACGGACGCCAGACGGCTGGACGGACAAGCTGATTCCAGTATACCCCCCTTACAAAATTGTTGTGCGGGGGTATAAAAAGTGCAAGAACTAATAAACAAAGACGCTCGATATACAGTTTCTTAAATAGCTAAGTATACTGGCATTTCAACGGGAAGTACATGTACGATTCTAAAGAAGCACCTCAAAGTTAAGAAGATTGCAGCCAAGTGGATACCACATTTATTGACTGAAAAGCAAAAGCAAGAGCGTGTAAAATGTGCAAAGAAATTATTGAAGATGTTTCTCAAATATGACAATCGTAAATTTTCTAACATTTTTACTGGAGACGAAAGCTGGTTCCACTTTTTTGAGCCCACACGGAAGGTAAATAATAAGATATGGGCCACCAAACATACCCGTAGGCCCTGTATAGCTGAAAGAATGACTAGCACAAAGAAGGTTATGTATGCCATGTTCTTTGGTATACATGGTGTAGTGACACAAGTTCCTATTCCAAAAGGTCGTACCGTTACTGCAAAGTTTTACAAACGAATAGTGTTAAACAAAGTTGACAAATATTATCGCAAACGTCGTCCAAATACTGGTATGAGAGGTCTGTATCTACTCCATGACAACGCTACTCCACACAAGGCAGACATTGTTAAGAAATTCTTGGAGAGAAACGTGTAACTGTCCTTAATCACCCACCATACTCGCCAGATTTGGCACCATGCGATTTCTTCCTGTTTCCAAGATTAAAGAAACACCTTCAGGGTCGCCGTTACAGCACCAGAAATGGACTTGGTTCAGCATTACATCAGTTGTGTAGGGGTATACCTCATGAAGACTATAAAAACAATTCAAAATTGGATCAAACGTTTAAAACTCTGCATATTGTTAAAAGAAGATTACTTTGAAGGTTTAAAAAATAAAAATTGTAGTTGTTTTAAAAGTTTTCATTTAAGTATAGCCCCGACACTAATTATTGAATACTCCTCGTACCTTGTTTCCTTTCACACAAAAAAAAGATCTTTTAAGTTTTTACTATATGTATATAATGATAAACAATGACCCGGGCCAGGGCAAATTTTGACCCCAGTGCTATAATTTGAACAATCTTGGTAGAGGTCCACTGCACAATGTCTCATGACAAATATCTAACCTCTAGCATTTGTCCATTATGAGAAGATTTTTTTACTGTTTTCATTATATACACAAGGAAAACATATGGCCCCCGGGGCTAGGCCAATTTTAATACTAGGGGCAAAATTTGAACACCTTTGGAAGAGGACTTTTGGAGAATGATATAATATACCAAATATCAAAACTCTAAGCCTTGTACCTTCAGACAAGAAGATTTTCAAGTTTTTTTCTATATTTACATAATGAAAATCAATGACCCCAGGGCGGGGCCAATTTTGACCAAAAGGCTATAATTTGAAACATCTTGGTAAAGGCCCAATACACAATGTTTCATGCCAAATATCTTACCTCTAATCTTTTTTAATTCAGAGAATGAGATTTTTTAAGATTTGACTATATACATATATGGAAAACCTATTACCCCTTGGAGCGGGGCCAATTTTTACACTGGAGCGGGGCCAATTTTTACACTAGAGACAAATCTTGAACAACTTTCATAGAGGACCTATAGATGATATCATATACTAAATATCAAAGCTCTAAGCCTTGTACCTTCAGACTAGAAGATTTTTTTAAGTTCTTACTATATGTACATAGTTAAAATCAATGACCCCAGTGGCGGAGCCAGTTTTGACCCCATGGCTATAATTTGAACAATCTTGGTAGAGGTCTACCAGACAATGTCTTATGCAAAATATCTAAGCTCTAAGGCCGTGTGGGTCTTTACAAAAATAATTATTAAACTACGGCGCGTTGTTGTGCGGCGTGTTGTCGCGATGTCACATTGTCGCTCGATTCAAATCGAAGGATTGGCTTATAAGCCAAGCGACTGGGGGACATCGCGACTACGCGCGCACGACAAAGCGCCGTTTGGCGTCCTTCGCTAGAGACAGGACGACAAGAGCGTCCTTCGCTAGAGACAGGACGACAAGACGACAGCGCGCTGTTTGGCGCTTTGTCGTGTTGCCACTAGCGACAAGACGAAAAGGCGATTATGATAAAGGTTGTGTTGCTGCTATCGAAACGCAATGTACCAAATCAGCCACCATATGCAGCGCAATTTAAGGACCTTTTTCTAATCAGATTTACCTCGAATGCTACCCCATGCTTACTTGCAGGCAAGCTCTTTTGGTGGATCTATTCACACTCTGTAGAGTAGCTTAATAGTTTCATTACTGAAAAGATTTTATGTCTAAAGTGGAATTCGAACCCATATTGGAAATAAGCAACAACTGTGACCCTTGCCATTTGTTCATGTACGTTAAAATGTGGAGTCAAGACTGGCCATTTACTTGAATAATTGAAGAAGAAAAAATTATGATATTAAAATTATTCACCACTGACGAGTGCTTGATCCTCTATATATGTTTCTTCTTCTTCTGATGTTATGTCTGCCAAATGTCCGCCTAAAGTCTGACAGTGTAACTAGAAAATAATGCCATGAAGGTCAATACCAGAATCAAATTTTGATTAATTACTGCCATCAATGCTAAATAGATATAATAATTATTAACATATCCATCAAATCAAATTATTTGGGACAACAACAAAACAATATCATACTTTAACTAATTTTATTTTATAGTCATACATAGTGGCATATGTAATTTATCTCACTGAGTAATGTCTTAGTTTATCTTTGGCATTTTATGGGTACGACTCCATTAATAAAAGCCAAAAGGTTTGGATACCGGGCATACAAAACCCTGTTAGGGCATCCATAGCAAAGCAAACAAATGACACAAAATCAAAACAAGCAAATGGAACAAACTGTATAGCTTTTTGGAACAGTATGTTCTAGAAAATAATTGATCAAAGCAATACTAGTCTTTCAATTCTTCATTCACAAAATAGTCAATTTTCACAAATGTATATGAGCAACAACACAGCATTGACACTGTTGCGCGAAATTGGTTCTGGGAAGCAGAAACCAGTATCGCCAGTATCACAAAATGTCTATTCGCCGGCCGCAAAATGCAAATTTAGCAGACACAACATGTGAAATCTAGTATTTGAAAGTTCATAAACACATCTCTGGAGTCGCACCGTTGATTGAATTCTCTCTGCTGGTGTTTTTGGCCCAAGCAGTTTTCCTAAAAGATACCTCTTCCGTGGTATTTAGTAGGGCTAGCTGTCTTGAAACACGTCGCTTATGTTGGCTAATCTGAAAACATATTCAAAAGAGGACAGAAACAACAAAACAAGCATGACACTAGTATTAAATTTAAGCTCAAATCTTTGACACTTCACACTCATAATTGACCGAGGAGGGCGGGTGGGTTTTTTCAACAATTCTATTTCTTCCTTGTTACAATATTCGACCGCCAGCGTTAAAAGGATATGACGTAGATACAGTACCTACGTCATAACCAGGGCAGGGTATAAGTTTGTTCCCCAAATAACAGAGACTATTCTATAGAAATAGTCATCATTATTTGGGACAACAAAAAAACAATATCATACTTTAACTAATTTTATTTTATAGTCATACATAGTGGCATATGTAATTTATCTCACTGAGTAATGTCTTAGTTTATCTTTGGCATTTTATGGGCACGACTCCATTAATAAAAGCCAAAAGGTTTGGATACACGGGCATACAAAACCCTGTTAGGGCATCCATAGCAAAGCAAACAAATGACACAAAATCAAAACAAGGCAAATGGAACAAACTGTATAGCTTTTTTGGAACAGTATGTTCTAGAAAATAATTGATCAAAGCAATACTAGTCTTTCAATTCTTCATTCACAAAATAGTCAATTTTCACAAATGTATATGAGCAACAACACAGCATTGACACTGTTGCGCGAAATTGGTTCTGGGAAGCAGAAACCAGT